>NW_027140989.1:6768269-7075918 GCF_036365525.1 Heterodontus francisci | reverse complement strand
ACCAGGGTATAGAATCTTCAGGCATGACAGGGGAGGGGGTAAAAGAGGAAATGCATTGCACTGTTGATCAAGGTGTCAATTACTGCAGTAAGAAGGGATGATATCTTAGAAGGTTCCTAAAAAGAGACCATATGGGTAGAGCGTAAAAAAAAACAAAAAAGGGGCAACCACTTGGTTGGGAGTGTACCACAGGCCATCAAACAGTCAGGGAGAGATAGAAGAGCAGATGCATACACAAATCGCTGAGACACAGAGAAGGTCCATTAATAGTCAGGTCATGTGGCTGATGGTCGGCACAGACTCGGTGGGCCGAAGGGCCTGTTTCAATGCTGCATCTCTAAACTAAACAAAACTAAGTTCTTTTTAAAAGGAGAGGACTAACAAACAGATGAGCGATAAAGTTTATTTAAATGCTAAATTAGACAGGATACGTAATATGCAGATGAATAAAGTTATCGTATAGAGATCAGGCAACTGCCAATGAGAGAAGAGGATATCCGAGACTGGGTATTGTGCAATGAAAGGGAAATAATTGACAATTTAGTTGTTCAAGAACCAATTGGGAATGAGCGACCATAATATGATAGAATTGGTTGCCAAGATGGAGAGTGACGTAGTTGATTCTGAGACTAGGGTCCTGAATCTTATTAAAGGAAACTACGAATTTATGAGGTGCGAGTTGGCTATGATGGATTGGTACACGTTATTTAAAGTGGTAATGGTGGATAGACAATGGCAAACATTCAAAGAGTGCATGGCTGAACTGCAGCAATTATTTATTCCTGTCTGGCACAAATGCAAAACGGGAAGGGTAGCCAAACCATGGCTCACAAGTGAAATTAGAGATAACATTAGATCGAAGCAAGAGGCATACAAATTTGCCAGAAAAAAACAGACCTGAGCATTGGGAGCAGTTTATAATTAAGCAAAGGAAGACCAAGGGACTGATTAAGAAAGGGAAAATAGACAATGAGAGAAAGCTTGCAGGGAACATAAAAAACTGACTATAAACGTTTGTATAGGTATGTGAAGACGAAAAGCTTGGTGAAGACAAATGTCAGTCCCTGACAGTCAGAAACAGGGGAATTTATTATGGGGAACAAAGAAATGGCTGACCGACTAAATGCATACTTTGATTTTGTCTTCCCAAAGGAGGACACAAATATGATATCGGAAATGTTGGGGAACACAGGGCATAGTGAAAGAGAGGAACTGAAGGAAATCAGTATTCGTAGAGAAATGGCTTTTGGGAAATTGAAGGGATGGCAGGCTGCTAATCTACATCCCAGATTACTTAGGGAAGATGGCCTAGAAATAATGGATGCACTGATGGTCATCTTCCAAGATTCTATAGAATTTGGAACTGTTCCTACAGATTGGAGGATAGCGAATGTAACCCCACTATTTAAAAAGGGAAGGTAGAGAAAAACAGCAGGGAATTATATACCAGTCAGCCTGACGTCAGTAGTGGGGAAAATTCTAGACTCCTTAAGAAAGATTTTATAGCAGATCGCTTGGAAAACAGTGGTAGAATCGGACAGTCAGCACGGATTTACGAAAGGAAAATCGTACTTGACAAATCTACTGGAATTCTCTGAGGATGTAGCTAGTTGAGTTCATAAGTGGCAGCCAGTGGATGTGGGAATAAACCCCTAGTTTGTGTAATATCACCTCATAATTTAACCCTTGGGGTCCAGTTATCATTCTGGTAAATCTACACTGCACTCAGATGGACATGGACGCCCCAAGTCTTTTTGAACCTCCAGTGCTTCTATCTTTTCACCATTTATAAAGTACTCTGTTCTAGCCTTTTAAAATGACATTGAAATCTACCACAGTTTTGCCCATTTATTTAATATATTAATATCACTTTGTAATTTGATACTTCCAGCTACACTGCTTACAATGCTACCTATTTTTGTGTCATTGGCAAACTTGGGTATGTGGCATTCGATCCCATCATCTTAAATCGTTGATAAATACAGCAAAACAGAGACACACACGAGTTTTGCACGAGTAGACAGGAGTGAATCATTCCATCCTGGAGGTTTTTCAATTCCAGATTTATGTTACTTTAGAAAAAACAAAATTCAAATTCAGAAGAGCTCATTATGGGATTTGAACTCCTGCTTTTCAATCATCAGATCAGGCCTTCAAATTAAAACCCATAAAAAGAGATTAATTGACCTACTGCTGTTGTCTGACTGCCTCAGGGTTTGTATATTGTTCCCTTCTCTTCTTCTTCCATGTGTCTGAAGTCTTTGAAGTTTGTCAGACATTGGTAAACTACTTCATGTGGTGTTGTGAAAATACTTTCAATTCTGTGGATCTGCAAGGGACACAATTCAAATTTTCACCTTATTGCATCAACCAAAAGCTGCAGGTCCATTCAAACACTCCTATTTCCTGTCTCTGCAAAGATAGCTCACACTTCCACAGTGCAGGAATCCATGAATGGAAATAGCTTTTGACACATTTCCCAACACGTTTGCGCACACTTTTCAGGATGAAGCTAAATTCAAGTTACAGATTGCAAGCCGCAAATTGAATCTTTAAGATATAAAAAGTGACACAAATGAAATCCCAGATCTCTCTGTCTCTGTACCCATTTTAACGTTGTACCATTTAGTTTATATCGCTTTTCCTCAGCCTTCCTTGCAAAATGCATCATTTTACATTTCTCAGCATTGAAGTTAACCTGCCACGTGTCTGACCATTTCACCAGACTGCCTCTGGCCTCCTGAGGTCGACTACTATTCCCTTCCCTGTTTATTACATTGCAGATGGAGAGAGGAAGACAGAGACAGACAGAGAACAACCCCAGCTTCTCCAATCTATCCAGGTAACTGAAGTCCCTCATCCCTGGAACCAGGCTTGTGAATCTTTTCGGCACCCTCGCTAATGCCTCCACATCCTTCCTCAAGTGTGGTGCCCAGAATTGGATACAATACTCCAGTTGAGGCCAAACCGGTGTTTTACACAGGTCTGACATAGCCTTCTTGCTTTTGGACTCTATGTCTGTATTTATAAAGCCCAGGACACCTAATGCTTTTTAACCACTTTCTCAACCTGCCCTGCTACCTTCAATGATGTTTGTACAAATACCCGCAGATCTGTCTGTTCCTGCACCTCCCTTAGAATGTTATCCTTTACTTTATATCGTCTCTCCTTTTTCCTACCCGTGGAGGCTGAAGATGTGGGTATGGTTCTTAATGAATTCATTGTGCCTTCTTCACAAAAGAGGGGACGAATCAGACATTGTAGTCCACGAGGAGGGGTTTGAAATATTGAATTTGATAAACAGTGAGAGAGGAAATATTGAAGGGAATTAGCATCTTTGAAAGCTGATAATTCACCAGGCTCAGACTGCTCAGAGGTGCAAGGGAGGAAATAGCAGAGGCTCTGACCATCATTTTCCAATCTTCTCGGGTTCCAGTCGTGCTGCCAGAGGACTGCACATGTTGTATTGTTGATCAACAAGGGAGAAGGTAATAGACTGAGTAATTACAGGCTACCCAGCCTAATCACAGTGGAGGGCAAATTATTGGGTTCAAGGAACTGATTCACTCCTTTCTAGTACTTTGCCCCCTTCCCCTCTCAAGAATATCAGAGTGGGCCCCTTTTAATTTCTTTCTTTCAAACAGTTACAGTACTGAAACAGGCCCTTCTGCCCACCGAGTCTGTGCCGACCATCAACCACGCATTAATACTAATCCTACACTATTTCCATACTCCTATCACATCCCCACCTGTCCCTATATTTCCCTGCCACCTACCTATACTAGGGGAAATTTATAAAGGCCAATTAACCTATCAACCAGCAAGTCTTTGGCTTGTGGGAGGAAACCGGAGCACCCGGAAAAAACCCGCGCAGACACAGGGAGAACTTGCAAACTCCACATAGGCAGCACCCAGAATTGAACCCGGGTCGCTGGAGTTGTGAGGCTGCGGTGCTAACCACTGTGCCGGCCTAAACACTGTAGTGTTCACCCCCTGCCTCCCTTCCCTATACCAATACTGCAGAGCTGAGCACTTCCATACCTCGGTCGTGCCAGCCTTCCCTCGATAGAAAAATGAAGGCAGTGGAGTGTCACACGTTGTGCTGAATTTCGGGAACTGAAACTAAATTCGCTGTGCAATACTACTACATTAAAGCAAAGATCGAATTAGCAGTTGGAAAGCAAGGTCCCCTCGAAAAGCGGCGGAGAGGCCGCCAGGACAATCCAGGTGACGGACTTTGTGGCGGCCACTGCCACTCCAACTCTTTGCTGTGCCCCTGCCATGGAAAGCGACGACTGGCTGGGTAGAAAATCCAGCTGTCTGTCCACAAATACTGTAGCAGAAAGTTTTATCACTTTAAATACTTCTATTAGGTAGATGTTTAACATTTTAATTTCAAGGGAAAAGTCGGCATCCTGTTCATCCTCCAGATATGGGTATGCCCTCATGTTTCGGGCACCACTTGTAGAATGCTTCTGTACCCTCTCAATCACTTCTATATCCTTCATTTAACATGCCAACCAGAATTCCACACAGTATTCCAGGTCTGGTATAATCGGCATAAAGGATTATGCATATCTTATTGTATCCCTCAAGCAATACATTTCAGACCGTCCTTTGCAATTTGATAGCTAGTTATGCTGTGTCCGTACATTGACAGATTTCTGTACGTGTTCTGCCAGATACCTTTCACCTCTATAGCATCTGGTTTGTTATTTGGCAAGTTGAATTTATTCATTTTCGGGATGTGACCGTGGCTGGCAAGGTCAGCATTTAACATCCGTTCCTAATTGCCCTTGAGAAGGTGATGATGAGCTTCCTCGGAGAACCGCTACAGTCCAAAAGGTGTCGTGATGCCGTTTGCAAGTGGGTTCCAGAATAATGACATAACAACAGTGAAGAAGTGGTGATAGAGTTCCAGATCAGAATGGCGCGTGGCTGGGAAGGGAAATGCAGGGTGTGGTGTTTCGATGCATTTGAGGTGTTACATTAGATTTAGCTGCTGTATTAGTGTGAGAAAATGCATTTGTTTGACGGACTGTATTCACTTACGGGGCTGTTTCGATTTGAGAGGCTGTTTTGGTTTGAGGGGCTGTATTTGATTCAGGGGCTGTACGTGTTTGAGGTCCCGTATTAGTTTGAGAAATTGTATTAGTTTGAGATCTTGTATTAGTGTGATGGAAGGAATAATTTTGCAGAACGATATTAATGAGATGCTGAATTATTTTGAGCAGCTGTGTTAGTTTGACGATCCATAGACAAGATGTCTCTAAATAATTGTTCCGTTGAATTCCCACATTTCAACGCTGCAGCCACAATCCAGAGTTCAGTGTACGAGCCCTGAGTGAGCAGAATAACGTTCAGAATTCAATTAGTAAATGGACACAGTAGAGTGAATGAAGACAACAATATAAGATTTTGAGATGGGAGTGATGGTGTTTCAAGAAACGTCATCATTGCTGAGTTAATACAGATTCCAATTATCATTCATTAATTGATATGATAAGATTGTCCGGTCTTTGGGGTTTTCAAATTCAATCTCTGTGCTAAAAATATTCTCTCAAAACAAGGGATGAACACAGCTGTTGTAGCTTGCTTGTTGAATACAAAACAAAACAAAGGTTGCAACATCAATGTCATTTGAAAATTTCTGCAAGGTATAAATTGAATACTCGGGGAATGCATGGTCTCAGAGTTCATTCAACGATATTGCTTGCAACACGACAGAACAGGTTGCTCCACACACAGCAAAATGCATCTTTCAATGGAAAATATCCTGAAAATATACTTCGTGATCCTTGGCTCCATTGGTGTTCCTGGTAAGTGACTTCAACAATTGCAGCGGTGTAAATCTGTGCCAGACTTCATCTCTGGTTTAGTACTGTGACTGATAATGCTACACTTTGAACTAGGGTTGACCAGTACATACAGTCGGTCAGTGACATCATTTCGTTAAGGTGAATGTTCTGAATTACCTCGATGGTTTCATTCCATTTCTTCAATTGAAAACAAATCTATTTGCAGTTCGTGGGCTCTCTGAAATGTCCTGTCACTCTATTTGCTGGAGTATTCTGGACTGTTGAATCAAAATTCAGTGTCGGGATCTATCTGAAGAAAGATATTTCTGGCACTGTCAGATATTGTACAATAATACTCAGTCTGTTTAACCAACATAATTGAACAGCTGACAACGGTGACCATGCATGACTGTGGCTATCAGTCATTGCAGAATTACACTGACTGTGGGTTATTTATCACAGTGCAGCACCTGTGACCATGTCTTTCTGGGAGTATCTATAACTGTAAAATTCTAATGAGTTTCTCACATTAAATTGAATGTCGCACCTCACCCCAGTGGCCATACATTACTAGAAGCATGTCACTTTCGAGTTGCACTGTGTTTCAGGTGAATAATATCTTTGCGTGATGAAACTGCTTTCCTGTTGTATGAATGGAAGAGGCTGAAATGGAAAGATTTTTTTTCTGTTGGTTGAAGTTACTGGTAATACGTTTTAATGTGAAGTGCATTGATTTGTCTTTGGCTCTGATGAAACAGAAACGGTTGTAAACTACTTACTAACAGGTAAATAGCAGTGCAACATAGTCACCGCATTCAAATCGAGGCACAGTGGCGCAGTGGTTAGCACCGCAGCCTCACAGCACCAGCGACCCGGGTTCAATGCTGGGTACTGCCTGTGTGGAGTTTGCAAGTTCTCCCTGTGTCTGCGTGCGTTTACTCTGGTTGCTCAGGTTTTCTCCCACAGCCAAAAGACTTGCAGGTTGATAGGTGAATTGGCTGCTATAAATTGTCACTAGTGTAGGTAGGTGGTAGGGGAATATAGGGACAGGTGAGGAGGTGGTAGGAATACGGGATTAGTGTAGGATTAGTATAAATGGGTGGTTAATGGTCGGCACAGACTCGGTGGGCCGAATGGCCTGTTTCAGTGCTGTATCTCTAAATCTTAAAAAAAATCTAAATCTAAATCCTCTGTCGAATAACTTATCCTTACCCGAAATAGAGTCAGTGGTAACACTTTCTGCTGCTGATTATTTCCTTCTTCCAGCACGGTCCTGAATACCTTTGTGGATCGTGGATGCTGAATGTTATTATCTTGCTGCTACTCTGGATGAATATTGGCCCGTGATTATTGCAGTTCTGCTAAATTTGTGTCGAACATTGGTTCAATCTCAACCAGAGTACTGTGTCCTTTTCTGTGCACCACAGTTTAGGTAAATTGTGAAGACTTTAGAAAGGGTGCAGGAAAGATTCACGAGAATGCTTCCAGCGATGAGGAAAGTCAGTTATGTAGATAGATTGGAGCAGTTTTGAGTATGTTGCTGCAGAAGAGAAGGTTGAGCGGAGATTTGATAGAGGTGTTCAAAATCAAGAATAGTCCAGACAAAGCAGAAAGGGAAGATACTGTTCCTATCGGTTGAAGGATCGGGCACAAGAGTGCACATATTTACGGTAATTGGCAAAAGAAGGAATGATTAGATTAGATATACAGCACTGAAACAGGCCCTTCGGCCCACCGAGTCTGTGCCGAACATCAACCACCCATTTATACTAATCCTACACTAATCCCATATTCCAACCAAACATCCCCACCTGTCCCTATATTTTCCTACCACCTACCTATACTAGTGACAATTTATCATGGCCAATTAACCTATCAACCTGCAAATCTTTTGGCTTGTGGGAGGAAACTGGAGCACCCGGAGAAAACCCACGCAGACACAGGGAGAACTTGCAAACTCCACACAGGCAGTACCCGGAATCGAACCCGGGTCCCTGGAGCTGTGAGGCTGCAGTGCTAACCACTGCGCCACTGTGCCGCCCCAATGGTGTTATAAGGAATATCTTTTTATCAAGCAGCGAGTCGTTCGCACCTGGAAGCCATTACCTGACAGTGCATTGAAGGCATTTTCAATAGGGGCATTCAAGAGGAATTGGATTGTTATCTGAGAAGGATAAATGTCCAGGGCTATGGGGAGATGCTGGGGAAATTATAGTAGGTAAAGTGGTCTAATGGAGAGCCAGCACAGCGACAACTATTCAAATGGCCTCCATCTGTCATTCTATGATTATGTCCCTGTAGTAACTGGTTATAGTTTGGCAGATCAGTTCGTACCTAAGATGCAGAGTCTCGACACATATAAACTGCAGCAGATGTACCTTTAACTCAGTGGGGAGGGCCTCTGTGAGGAAGAGCATTTACAGCTCATGATCATACATAGTAGACTTTTATAATATAAACATCAGAACGGGAGGCAGTCAATAAAAATATCTGGTAACAGCTAATGATAAAATAAATAGATCGCTTCTTTCAATTCTGGTATTCTCCTCGTTAAAGTAATTGTACCTGTGCATCAATATCTCATTCCGTTACATGGGGACATGAACTTTATACAGAAAGCTCAGAGTTGTAGAAACAAAGGGTCAATATTCATTTAATATCAGTGCTTTGCTTTTTCCTTTCCATTCCTCTGTAAATTAAATGTAAATGTTTTGCAAATATGTGTCTGTGAATCCTGTTGCAAGGCTACCGCATTAATGCTTATTTTCCAAGGAATATTTGGAAGTCTTACTTTTCTGACTAAAACGCAGCACCGCACACTTAGCTATAACGAAATTAACTTGTCATTGTTCAAGTTTATTAATTATTTTAATGATGTATTCGGGTAGATTACTGCACCGTTCTCCTGTATTAACAGTGCTCTCATTTTGGATTTGTCTTCAAATATTGAAAGCGTGTTTCTGCTGCAACATGAAGTTCAATGCACATACTTAATTTGGCTCTGGACAAGACTTCGCCAATTAAGGCAACAGATATACTTGGATAGCAATTGTAGAACGTTCATTGGACGTAAACGTAGGCTGGACAAACGTATGAAGATAAATTTTCAGCTTTCTCAGGAGCACTCTCTAGTCGAATATTTTTCACTGAATGAAGCAAAGGACCTGTCAATCTTTTTGGTCTTGATCCCTCACAACGTGACGAAGGTTGCATCTGTCAGTCTGTGGTTCAACATCTGAATAATTCCATTGTTTCGCACACTAACACCTTGCAAGACTCCTGATTGTAATCTTTTCCTGACTATCACGCCACATGTCAGTCAGGGTAATAAGACTGGCTTTTAATTACAACTTCCATTTGAGATACGTACCTGGGCAACATGGACATAGGAGTTCTCATGTTGTCCAAGGTCCCAGACATTTCCTCTTAAGTACTGTCTCTTCTGCACAGAACTTCATTCATTCTCAAGAGATCCAATCTGATAAATTTTGCCTGGACAGGCTTCACAGCCTTAAAATTACAAAAGTTTACCTGGAGCTCATAATGCCTCACATAACACAATAACCCAAATGGTCTGGCATATTGGCCACAGCAGACGACACACGAATTAAATGTTTAACTGTATACAGGTTAGCTGATTAAGCATACAGTAACTTAACCAATACACGCATAACTTACTCAACATTTTAGTTTTGATTATGACTGGTGCTATAGATCCAAATCAGAATGTCTACCCTTTCCTTAATCACTTTATCAATTATATTCCCAGAACTAAATAAAATGTCTTGACGCTTTTGTATTGAATTTATTCAATGGTTATATGACAGTTTAGTTCCTCGCCTCCCAGATCTCTCTCCCCTCGACAGCTGCTGAAACTACACCAACTGCTCCATTATGCCCCTACAATCCCAAAACACTCATGACTTGACTTCCTTCCTCCGAAGCTGCGCTCCAGATATCCATTAGCATTCCAAAGCCCAGAAAATCCGAGCTTTCATGTAACTCACAGTGAATGGAATTGCACCCACCCGCCCCCCCACACCCTCCTTCAGCCCACTATGATCCCCATCTTTCTTCACACAGATACCGCTCTGCAATTTTCATGTGGACACTTCATTGTATGTCAGTCCTAGATGAAGCGTTTCATATCATAATCACCGTTCCATTCTCTCAGATGGTCTCTGCTGCTAATGGATGATGGCAAAAGCCAAAGTCACTGGGAATGGAGGGACTGTGAGCTGGTGAATGGGATCGGGATCCCCTATCAGTTCACTGACTATTGGTTGCCCCTCACCCCTTGGGTCCATTAACCTTTCTCCACCACATTCTCTAACCACTGTCTCCTTCTCTTGGTCAGATTTTCCATGCTTTCCTCCTGCCCTATTATTCTATTGTAAACATTTGCACTTCTGCTGGAGGCATCCTTTGTTTCTTCATTGTTCCATTATCCATGCACGATGATCCCTTTTGTAACTGAATCACTCCGTACCACTATCCATCACAGAGCTTCTGTGCTTTTTTTTTCCCTCCCCTGTACCCCACTTTTCTCTTCTCTACAATTCCTTCAGGATTGTTAATGTAGAATATATTCCAGTTCAAATGAAAGTTTATCGAGATGAAAAGTGAACTCTGTTTCTCCCTGCACAGATGCTGCCTACCGACTGGGTGCTTTCAGATATTCTGTTTCTATCAGATGTACTGCATCCTCAGCATGTACCTTTTGATGCAATTCTTAGGGCTGGATATTAACAGATACGCATGATAGAGGTGGGACAGTAGTTTCATAGTATTAACTCAACATTTTGTCCATATTATCCTTGTAAGGTTTCCCGCTCTGACGTCAGTCTGACTGACAGACTTGGATTCCGCTGGGTCATGGAGTGCTCAAGACCTGGACGAAACAAACCATGACCCGGGATATTGTGGTGGTGTCCAATCCACAACTCCAGAGACCTAGGCATCCTTGACATCTGGGATGTCGACCACCAAATTGATGGTTGGGCCTCATGTCCAGGAGTGTGGTCCAAGTCCGAGGAAGGGGGCAGGTGGAGTACAATGGCAGGGGGAGGAAGGGACAGGAGGAGAAGTGATTGGAAGAGTGTCTGATTCTCAAACCCAGCGAGGGGGTCTCTCTTCCTGCAGCATGGTCCGAGAACGGGGAGGGGGATTGGGTGTCAAGGCTAGTGTGAAGGGATGAGGGTGCAGAGGGAGAGGGGGAGAGGGAGGGGGATAGGTGCTGGGCCTACCTGATCCCCAATACTTTGCAGGAGTCTCATTACTGCAGCAAGCTCCAAGTTTGGTGAGAAGCAGGGCAGGGGAGGAGGATGGAAAGCGCAAGTGGAATGGGGGGAGGGGAAATACATGAATTTGGTTGCCCAATCCACAAATCTAGAAGTTGTTTCTATTCCCAATTCTATGGAGATGGAAGATGTGCCAGATCCTGCATGGCTCAATTCACCAACTGCAGGGTGATGCAGATTTCCGCTATGTCAAAGCCAGGACAACGTGGAGAGGGTTCCAATCCTGGGCAGTGGAGCAGAGGGTATCTGATTCTTGATCAGATGGGATAATCCGATCCAGAGGACGTCCCAGTATACACCACACCACCAAGGCTTGAGGAGGAGTGTTTGATCATGAATTCAGTTTGTGGGTTCTGATCAGAAATGCCAAACGTCTCTTGGGTGCAAACGGCTGAAGGCTGCAGTTATGCTTCCTTTAAAACTGGAAGGTTAGAGGCGGGTGCGGTCGCTGTTGACATTCGTTAACCTCTGATCCGATTCCAACGGACCCGTTTTTTGGTGCTAAAATTCAATGCTTATTGAGCAAACTATGACACGGAGAATGTTTGATCAGTAATTTCCAGTCTCTTACCCTTTGCTCTCCCACAGTTAATTTAGTGGCGAGTGTGATCCTGCCCCGGGGAAAGTGTGGCCTCCTCACTTTCACCACTCGCTACCTGGTTGGCCAAGGCAACGGCGGATGTCGTGCTCATTAGCACTGACGTCATACTTAGGCGCATTAGCCATTACTATTTCTCCGGCTCTTTCCTGGACAACATCCCTGTCCGTAGTGCTATAATTTCCCTGGTTCGTTCAGCAAGAGACTGTTCTGTGTGTTTCACCATCGCTTTCTGCTTTGATCCATTTGAGGCCATTTTTTTCTCCCTTCTGGGAGCGTAGTAGAAAGGAGCAGAGTGGACCTGTGGGGAGAACGGCGAGAGTGGAGCCTATAAATCGACCCCGAGGATCAAGGTCCAGTCTCTTACCTTCTGGGAGTGGAGATGAGAGGAGCGGAGCGGACCTGTGGGGAGAACACCGAGAGTGGACCCTCGAAATCGAACCCGAGGATCAAAGTCCAGTCTCTTTCCTTCTGGAACCGGAGATGAGAGGAGCAGAGAGAGCTGTGGGGAGAACACCGGAAGTGGCTACAGGTGAGGTCCCAGAGGACTGGAGAATAGCCTATGTTGTGCCTTTGATTAAGAAGAGTGGCAAGGATAATCCAGGAAATTATAGTCCGGTGAGCCTTACGTCAGTGGTAGGGAAACTATGAGAGAGGATTATTCGGGACAGGATTTACTCCCATTTGGGAGCAAACGAACTTATTAGCGAGAGACAGCATGGTTTTGTGAAGGGGAGGTCGTGTCTTACTAATTTGATAGGGTTTTTTGAGGAAGTGATGAAGATGATTGATGAAGGAAGGGAAGTGGATGTTATCTATATGGACTTTAGTAAAGCCTTTGACAAGGTCCCGCATGGCAGACTGGTACAAAAGGTGAAGTCACACGGGATCAGAGGTGAGCTGGCAAGATGGATTCAGAACTGGTTCGGTCATAGAAGCAGAGGGTATCAGTGGATGAGTGTTTTTCTGAATGGGGGAATGTGACTAGTGGTGTTCCGCAGGGATCAGTGCTGGAACCTTTGCTGTTTGTAGTATATATAAATGATTTGGATGAAAATGTAGCTGGTCTGATTAGTAAGTTTGCGGACGACACAAAGGTTGGTGGAGTTGTGGATAATGATGAGGATTGTCAGAGGATGTAGCAGGATATGGATCGGTTGGAGACTTGGGCAGGGAAATGGCAGATGGTGTTTAAATCCGGACAAATGTGAGGTAATGCATTTTGGTAGGTCTAATGCAGGTGGGAGGTATACAGTAAATGGCAGAACCCTTAGGAGTATTGGCAGGCAGAGAGATCTATGTGTACAGGTCAACAGGTCACTGAAAGTGGCAACACAGGCGGATAAGGTAGTCAAGAAGGCATACGGCATGCTTGCCTTCATAGGCTGGGGCATAGAGTATAAAAATTGGCAAGTCATGTTGCAGCTGTACAGAACCTTAGTTAGGCCACACTTAGAATGTTGCGTGCAATTCTGGTCGCCACACTACCAGAAGGACGTGGAGGCTTTGGACAGGGTACTGAGGAGGTTTTCCAGGATGTTGCCTGGTCTGGAGGGCATTAGCTCTGAGGAGAGGTTGGAAAAACTCAGATTGTTTTCACTGGAACGACCGAGGTGGAGGGGCGACATGATAGAGGTTTACAAAGGTATGAGCGGCATCGACAGAGTGGATAGTCAGAAGCTTTTTCCCAGGGTGGAAGAGTCAGTTACTCGGGGACATAGGTTTAAGGTGCGAGGGGCAACGTTTAGAAGGGATGTGCGAGGCACTTTTTTACAGAGAGGGTGGTGAGTGCCTGGAACTTGCTGCCAGGGGATGTGGTGGAAACAGATACGATAGCGACGTTTAAGAGGCATCTTGACAAATACATGAATAGGAAGGGAATCGAGAGATATGGGCCCTGGAAGTGCAGAAGGTGTTAGTTTCGGCAGGCATCAAGATCGGCGCAGGCTTGGAGGGTCAAATGGCCTGTTCCTGTGCTGTACTGTTCTTTGTTCTTTGTTCTTTGTTAGTGGAGCCTATAAAGCGACTCCGAGGGCTGAAGCCCAGTCTCTTCCCTTCGGCAGAGCAGTCCAGGCGTGCCAGGGTTTGAAATAAAAAGTCAACGCTGACATCACAGGAAAGCTGCACGTGATTAGCTGGTGAGTAACTGCAGTCAGGGAATAGCTGTAAATAGCTGGCTTAGTAACTGCGGTAAGAAAGGTCCACATTTTATTTTCATATCGAGGAGGTAGCGTTTTTAGGGAGCTCTGTAGTAATGAGGATCAGGGTAATTAATATTATTTGATATTAAGCATCTTTCAAAAGTTTTAATTTGAATTCATGGCAGGAGAGCTTAAAGCCATGGTGTGTGCCTCGTGCTCTGTGTGGGAAGCCGGGAACAATTCCAATGCCCGGGAGCAGCATATGTGCAGGATGTGTCTCCAGCTGTAGCTCCTGGAAGCCCGGTTTCAGAGCTGCAGCTGCGGCTGGGGACACTGTCGGGCTTCTGCGAGGCGGAGAGTAATGTGGATAGCACGTATGGAGAGGTGGTCACACCGCAGGCTCACACTCCGCAGGCAGGAAGGGAATGGGTGACCAGCAGGCAGAGCAAGAGGACCAGGCAGGTAGTTCAGGAATCTCCTGTGGCCATTTTCCTGCAAAGCAGATCTACTGCTTTGGATACTATTGGGGGGAATGGCCTCTCAGCAGAAAGCAGCAACAGCCCAATTCGTTGCACCACGGTTGGCTCTGCTGCACACGGGAGGGGTAAAAAGTGCGGAAATGCAATAGTTATCGGGTATTCAATTGCAAAGGGAATAGGTAGGCAATGATGTGGCTGCAAACCAGACTCCAGCTTGGTATGTTACCTCCTTGGTGCTCGGGTCAAGGACACAGGACATTCTGAAGGGGGAAGGTGACAAGCCAGTAGTCGTGGTACACATTGGTTCAAACGATCTGGTTAAAAAAAAAGGATGAGGCCCTAAAAGCACAATATACGGAGTTGGGAAGTAAGTTGAAAAATAGGACGTAAAAGGTACTGATCTCATGATTCCTATCACTGCCACGTGCTTGTTACAGTCGAAATAGCAGGATATATCGGATGAATACATGACTGACGAGATGGTGTAAGTGGGAGTGTTTCGACTCCTGGGACATTGGGACCAGTTCTGGGTGAGGTGGGACAAGTACAAACTGGATGGGTTACACCTTGGTAGGACCGGGACTGATGTCCTCGGCGGAGTATTTTCGAGAGTGGTTGGGGTGGGTTTTAACTTAAATAGCAGGGTCAGGGGAAACTTTTCAAGGAGTCAGAGGAGGGGGGATCAAGGACAAGAACAAAATACAATAAGGGGAATAAGAAAAGTGAGGCAGAGAAATCAGAGGCGAGAATCAAACAGGACCACAGTGGGAAATAGTGGGAAGGGGGCAGGTAATGTTTAAAATTCAAAACTTAATGTTTTCTGCCTTAACACGCATAACATTCGCAATAAAGTGGAATAATTAATCGCGCAAATAGATGTAAACGGGTATGATATAGTCGGGATTACAGAGACATGGCTGCAGGGTGAGCAGTGATGGGATATGAACATCCAGGGGTGTTCCGTAGTTAGGAAGGATAGAGAAAAAGTAAAAGGTGGTGGAGTTTCATTGCTGGTTAAAGAGGAAAGTAACGCAATAGTGGGGCAGGATATTGGCTCTGATGATGTGGAATATGTATGGGTAGAGCTGAGAAGCACTAAGGGGCAAAAAAACATTAATGGCGGCTGTATATAGACCCCAAACTGCAGTGTCGATGCTGGGAATGGCAGTAAACAGTAAACTAGAGATGCATGCGATAAAGGAACATTTGTAATTATCGGTGTCTTTAACCTACATATAGATTGCGCAAACCAAATTAGTCACAATACCACAGAGGAGGAACTCATGGCGTGTCTCCGGGATGGACTTCTGGACCAATACGTTGTGGAATCAACTAGAGAACAAGGCATCTTAGACTGGGCATTGTGTAGTGAGAGAGAAATAAGTGACAATCTAGAGACCCCTTGGAGATGAGAGACCATAATATAATATAAATATTCATCAAGATGGGGAGTGACGTAGCTGATTCTGAGATTCGTATCCTGAGTCTTAATAAAGGAAACTACGGAGGTAAGAGGCGCGAGTTGACTATAGAGGATGGGAAAACATCACTTCAGGGATGACGGTGGAGAGGCAATGGCAAACATTCAAAGAGCGCATAGATGAACTGCAACAATTTTTATTTCTGTCTGGCGCAAAAGTAAAACGGGAAAGGTAGCCAAACCATGGCTTACAGGGAAAATTAGAGATAGCATTAGATCCAAGGAAGAGGCAGACAAATTCGCCAGACAAAAACAATAGAACTGAGAATTGGGAGCAGTTTAGAATTTAGCAAAGGAGTACGAAGGGATTGATTAAGAAGGGAAAAATAGAGTACGAGAGTAAGCTACAAGGGAACATAAAAAAACTGACTGTAAAAGTTTCTATAGGTTTGTGAAGAGAAAAAGTTTGGTGAATACAAATGTAGGTCCCTTACAGTTTGAAACAGGGGACTTTACTATGGGGAACAAAGAAGTGGCTGATCAACTAAATGCATACTTTGGTTCGATCTTCACAAACGAGGACACAAGTAACGTACCAGAAATATTGGGGTACACAGGGAGTACCTGTTGGAAATCAGTATTAGCAGAGAAATGGTGTTGGGAAATTGATGCATGTGAAGGCCAATAAATCCCCAAGGCCTGATAATCTACATCCCAGAGTAATTAAGGAAGTGGCCCTAGAAATAGTGAATGCATTGGTTGTGATCTTTCCAGGTTCTATCGACTCTGGAGCAGTTACTACAGATTGGAGGGCAGCTATTGTAACCCCACTATTTCAAAAGGGAGGTAGAGGGAAAATAGGGAATTATAGATCAGTGAGCTTGACGTCGGTAGTGGGGAAAATTCTAGAGTCCATTATCAAAGATTTTATAGCAGAGCCCTTGGAGAACAGTGGTAGAATCGGATAGAGTCAGCATCGCTTTACGAAACCGACTAGAATTCTTCAAGGATGTAATTAATAGAAGAAATGAGGGGGAGCCAGTGGATATGGATTATTTGGACTTTCAGAACGCTTTCGACAAAGTCGAAAGAGGTTAGCGTGGAAAATTAAAGCACATGGAATTGGGGGTAGTGTATTGCGATGGATAGAACATTGATTTGTAGACAGGAAACAAAGAGTAGGAATAAATGGTTCTTTTTCCAAAGGGCAGGCAGAGACTAGTGAGGTACTGCAGGGATCGGTGCGAGGACCCCAACTATTCACAATATATATTAATGATTTAAATGAGGGAATTAAATGTAATATCTCCAATTATGCAGATGACACAAAGCTGGGTGGAAGGGTGAGTTGTGAGCAGGATGCAGTGAAGCTTCAGGGTGATTTGGACAAGTTGAGTGAGTGGGCAGATGCAAGCCAGATGCAGTATAAAGTGGATAAAGGTGAGGTTATCCACTTTAGTAGCAAAAACAGGAAGGCAGATTATTATCTGAACGGCTATAAACTGAGAGAGGGGAAGATGCAACGAAACCTGCGTTTTCTCGTACCCCAGTCGCTGAAGATAAGCATGCAGGTGCAACAGGTGACAGAAAGGGCAAACGGGGTGGGGGAGGGTATGTTTGCCTTCAAAGCGAGAGGATCTGAGTACAGGAAGAGGGATGTCTTGCTGCAATTATACAGGGCCTTAGTGAGGCCACACCTGGAATAATGCGTGCAGTTTTGGTCCCCTTATCTGAGGAAGGTTGTTCTTGCTATAGAGAGGGTGCAGCGAAGGTTTACCAGACTGATCTCATAGAAACCAATAAAATTCTAACAGTACTTGACAGCGTAGATGCAAGAAGGAAGTTGCCGATGGTAGAGGAGTCCAGATACAAGGGTTAATAGTCTCTGGATATGGGGTCGACCTTTCAGGACTGAGAGGCAGAGAAATTTCCACACTGCGAGAGTTGTAAGCCGATGGAATTCGCGACCACAGAAAGCAGTTGAGATCAAAACATTGTGTATTTCAAGAAGGAGTTCGATATAGCTCTTGGGGCAAAATGGATCAAAGCATATGGGGGGAAAGCAGGAACAGGTTATTCAATTTGATGATCAGCCATGATCATAATGAATGGTGGAGCAGGCTCCAAGGGCCGAATGGCCTACTCCTGCTCATATTTTCTATGTTTCTCGGTTTCTACGTTGCCAAAAGCTGAAAACTAATTATAGCACCAAGAAAACTGCAGCTGTAATTTTACCAATAACCTGCATTCCCTTTTGACCTCCACCCATCACAGCACTTCGGCGCTGTTTGTTTCCTCCTCTCTACGCCACTTTACTGCTCTATAAATCCTTCAGGATTGTTCATCTGGAATATCGTCCAGTTCAGATGAAAAGGTTATCGAACTAAAACGTTAACTCTGTTTAGAAACATAAAACCACAGAAAATAGGAGCAGGAGTAGGGTATTCGGCCCTTCAAGCCTGCTCCGCCATTCATTATGATCATGGCTTATCATCCAACTCAGTAGCCTGTTCCGGCTCCGCCCCATTCCCTTTGATTCCTTTAGACCCAAGAGCTATATCTAACTCATTTTTGAAAACATTCAATATGTTGGCGTCAACTGCTTTCTGTAGTAGCGAATTCCACAGACTCACCACTCACTGGGTGAAGAAATTTCACCACATCTCAGTCCTGAAAGTTCTACCCCGTATCCTTAGGCTATGACCCCTGGTTCTCGAGTCCACCACCATCGGGAAAATCCTTCCTGCATTTACCCTGTCAAGTCGTGATCCACTTGTATAGGTTTCCATGAGATCCCCCCTCACTCTTCTGAACTCCAGCGAATATAATCCTCACCGACTCCATCTCTCCTCATATGTCAGTCTCGCCATCCCAGGAATCAGTCTGGTAAACCTCCGCTACACTCCCTCTATATCAAGAACATCCTTCCTCAGATAAGCAGCAGCTTTGAGAGAAGCGAAGGTGCGGAGCGAACTTGCAACTGGGAGGTCAGTTTCAGTGTAAGTTGCAGTTAATTCCCTTTTGTCTTCGGAGGACCAGGGGGCTGCTGGGTAAGTAAAAACTATATATTTGGGCTGTTTAAAATCACTTTCTTTTGGTTGAAGCAGCTTTCACAGAAGCGGAGGTGCCGAGCGAACTTGCAGCTGGGAGGTCAGTTTCAGTGTAAGTTAAAGTCAATTCGCTTTTGTTTTCGGAGGACCAGGGGACTGCTGGGTAAGTAAAAACTATATATTTGGGCGGTGGCTGTACCCGAGACACTACACGTGTAGTGTCTCCCACCCACCCTCCTCCTCTAACCAAAAAAAAGGACTCTGGTGTGTTGATAAGGTAAGCTTTTTATTTAAAAAGTTCTGTCCGTCGGATTGCTAAGCTAACAAGTTTTGACTGTTTTTTTGGTTTTTCAGCAGATTTGTTGGGAACTTAGTACAGTGGGAAAGGAGGTTAAGGCATTTGAATGTTCCTCCTGCGGAATGTGGGAGGTAAGGGTCGCCAAGAGTGTTCCTGCTGACTGCATCTGCGGGAAGTGCACCCAACTCCAGCTCCTCGAGAACCGCGTTAGGGAACTGGAGCTGGAGCTGGATGAACTTCGGATCATTCGGAAGGCGGAGGGGGTTATTGAGAGGAGTTATGGGGAGGTAGTCACACCTCAGGTACAAGAAGTAGGTAGATGGGTGACCGTCAGGAGAAGGAGAGGGAACCAGCAGGCAGTGCAGGGATCCCCTGTGGCCGTTTCCCTCAAAAACAGGTATACCGTTTTGGATACTGTTGCGGGGGACGACTTACCAGGGGTAAGCAATGGGGTACAGGTCTCTGGCACAGAGTCTGTCCCTGTTGCTCAGAAGGGAAGGGGGAAGAGGAGCAGAGCATTAGTCATTGGGGACTCCATAGTTAGGGGAACTGATAGGAGGTTCTGTGGGAACGAGAGACTCACCGTTGGTGTGTTGCCTCCCAGGTGCCAGGGTTCGTGATGTCTCGGATCGTATTTTTGGGATCCTTAAGGGGGAGGGGGAGCAGCCCCAAGTCGTGGTCCACATAGGCACCAACGACATAGGTAGGAAGAGAGATGGGGATTTCAGGCAGAAATTCAGGAAGCTAGGGTGGAAGCTTAGAGCGAGAACAAACAGAGTTGTTATCTCTGGGTTGTTGCCCGTGCCATGTGCCAGCGAAGCGAGGAATAGGGAGAGAGAGGAGTTGAACACGTGGCTGCAGGGATGGTGTAGGAGGGAGGGTTTTGGTTTCCTGGATAATTGGGGCTCTTTTTGGGGTAGGTGGGACCTCTACAAACAGGATGGTCTTCACCTGAACCAGAGGGGTACCAATATCCTGGGGGGAGGGGGGGAGAATTGCTAGTGCTCTTCGGGGGGGGTTTAAACTAATTCAGCAGGGTAATGGGAACCTAAATTGTAGTTACAGTGTACAGGATGTTGAGAGTAGTGAGGTCAGGGATAAGGTTACAAGGACGCAAGTGGGCACTGGCAAGCAAGAACTTGGTTTAAAGTGTGTCTACTTCAACGCCAAGAGCATCCGGAATAAGGTGGGTGAGCTTGCAGCATGGGTTGGTACCTGGGATCTCGATGTTGTGGCCATTTCGGAGACATGGGTAGAGCAGGGGCAGGAATGAATGTTGCATGTTCCGTGATTTAGATGTTTCAGTAAGAACAGAGAAGATGGTAAAAGAGGGGGGGTGGCATTGTTAATCAACGAGAGTATTACAGTGGCAGAAAGGACGTTTGAGGACTCGTCTACTGAGGGCCGAGGTTAGAAACAGGAGAGGAGAGGTCACACTGTTGGGAGTTTTCTATAGACCTCCGAATAGTTCCAGAGATGTAGAGGAAAGGATAGCGAAGATGATTCTCGACAGGAGCGAGAATAACTTGGTCGTTGTTATGGGGGACTTTAACTTTCCAAATATTGACTGGAAATACTATAGTTCGAGTACTTTAGATGGGTCAGATTTTATCCAGTGTGTGCAGGAGGTTTTTCTGACACAGTATGTAGACAGGCCAACCAGGGGCGATGCCACATTGGATTTGGTACTGGGTAATGAACCCGGCCAGGTGTTAGATTTAGATGTCGGTGAGCACTTTGGTGATAGTGATCACAATTCGGTTAGGTTTACCTCAGCGATGGGCAGGGACAGTTATATACCGCAGGTCAAGAATTATAGCTGGGGGAAAGGAAATTATGATGCGATTAGGCAAGATTTAGGATGCGTAGGATGGGGAAGGAAACTGCAGGGGATGGGCACAATCGAAATGTGGAGCTTATTCAAGGAGCAGCTACTGCGTGTCCTTCATAAGTATGTACCTGTCAGGCAGGGAGGAAGTTGTCGAGCGAGGGAGCCGTGGTTTACTAAAGAAGTTGAAGCGCTTGTCAAGAGGAAGAAGAAGGCTTATGTTAGGATGAGACGTGAAGTTTCAGTTAGGGCGCTTGAGAGTTACAAGCTGGCCAGGAAGGATCTAAAGGGATAGCGAAGAAGAGCAAGGAGAGGACACCAGTAGTCATTGGCGGATAGGATAAGGGAAAACTCTAAGGCTTTCCTTCGGTACATCAGGAATAAAAGAATGACGAGTGTTAGATTAGGGTCAATCAAGGATAGTCGTGGGAAGTTGTGTGTGGAATCAGAGGAGATAGGGGAAGCGTTAAATGAATATTTTTCGTCAGTAATTACAGTAGAGAAAGAAAATGTTGTCGAGGAGAATACTGAGATTCAGACGACTAGGCTAGATGGGATTCAGGTTCACAAGGAGGAGGTGTTAGCAATTTTGGAAAGTGTGAAAATAGATAAGTCCCCTGGGCCTGTTGGGATTTATCCTAAGATTCTCTGGGAAGCCAGGGAGGAGATTGCAGAGCCGTTGTTGTTGATCTTTATGTCGTCATTGTCGACAGGAATAGTGCCGGAAGATGGAGGATAGCAAATGTTGTCCCTTGTACAAGAAGGGGAGTAGAGACAGCCCTGATAATTATAGACTTGTGAGCCTTACTTCAGTTGTGGGTAAAATGTTGGAAAAGTTTATAAGAGACAGGATTTATAATCATCTTGAAAAGAATAAGTTCATTCGCGATGGTCAGCACGGTTTTGTGAAGGTAGGTCGTGCCTCACAAACCTTATTGAGTTTTTCGAGAAGGTGACCAAACAGGTGGAAGAGGGTAAAGCAGTGGATGTGGTGTCTATGGATTTCAGTAAGGCGTTTGATAAGGTTCCCCACTGTAGGCTATTGCAGTAAATACGGAAGTAAGGGGTTGAAGGTGATTTAGAGCTTTGGATCAGAAATTGGCCAGCTGAAAGAAGACAGAGTGTGGTGGTTGATGGCAAACGTTCATCCTGGAGTTTCGTTACTAGTGGTGTACCGCAAGGATCTGTTTTGGCGCCACTGCTGTTTGTCATTTTTCTAAATGACCTGGATGAGGGTGTAGAAGGGTGGGTTAGTAAATTTGCGGATGACACGAAGGTCGGTGGAGTTGTGGATAGTGCCGAAGGATGTTGTAGGGTACAGAGGGACATAGATAGGCTGCAGAGCTGGGCTGAGAGATGGCAAATGGAGTTTAATGCGGAAAAGTGTGAGGTGATTCACTTTGGAAGGAGTAACAGGAATGCAGAGTACTGGGCGAATGGGAAGATTCTTGGTAGTGGAGATGAGCAGAGAGATCTTGCTGTCCAGATACATAAATCCCTGAAAGTTGCTACCCAGGTTAATAGGGCTGTTAAGAAGGCATATGGTGTGTTAGCTTTTATTAGTAGGGGGATCGAGTTTCGGAGCCACGAGGTGATGCTGCAGCTGTACAAAACTCTGGTGAGGCCGCACCTGGAGTATTGCATGCAATTCTGGTCACCGCATTATAGGAAGGATGTGAAAGCTTTGGAAAGGGTGCAGAGGAGATTTACTAGGATGTTGCCTGGTATGGAGGGAAGGTCTTACGAGGAAAGGCTGAGGGACTTGAGGTTGTTTTCGTTGGAGAGAAGGAGGAGGAGTGGTGACTTCATGGAGACATATAAGATAATCAGAGGGTTAGTTAGGGTGGATAGTGAGAGTCATTTTCCTCGGATGGTGATGGCAAACACGAGGAGACATAGCTTTAAGTTGAGGGGTGATAGATATAGGACAGATGTTGGAGGTAGCTTCTTTTCACAGAGAGTAGTAGGGTCGTGGAACGCCCTGCCTGCAACAATAGTAGACTCGCCAACTTTAAGGGCATTTAAGTGGTCATTGGATAGACATATGGATGAAAATGGAATAGTGTAGGTCAGATGGTTTCACAGGTCGGCGCAACATCGAGGGCCGAAGGGCCTGCACTGCGCTGTAATGTTCTAATTCTGATTCTATTTCCAAAGGAGACCATAACAGCACACAATATTCCCGGTGTGGCTTCACCAAAACCCTGTATGATTGCAGCAAGGCATCCCAGCTTCTGTACTTGAACCCTCTCGCATTGAAGGGAGGTGGAAGAGCAGATTGGGAAACAGATTTTGGAAAGGAGCAGAAGTCACAGGGTAGTAATTATGGGGGATTTCAACTTCCCAAATATTGATTGGCAACTCTTTAGATCGAATAGTTTGGATGGGGTAGTGTTTGTGCAGTATGTCCAGGAAGCTTTTCTGACTCAGTATGTAGACTGCCCGACCAGAGGGGAGGCAATATTGGATTTGGTACTAGGTAATGAACCAGGGCAAGTGATAGAGCTGTTGGTGGGCGAGCACTTTGGAGATAGTGATCACAATTCTGTAGCATTCACTGTGGTAATGGAGAGGGATAGGTATGTGCAACAGGGCAAGGTTTACAATTGGGGGAAGGGTAGATATGATGCTGTCAGGCAGGAACTGAGGAGCATAAGTTGGGAGCATATGCTGGCAGGGAAGGGCACGGTCGAAATGTGGAACTTTTTCAAGGAGCAGATAGTAGGGGCCATTGATAAGCATGTCCCTGTCAGACAGGGAAGGGATGGTCATGTGAGGGAACCGTGGTTGACAAGAGAGGTTGAGAGTCTTGTTAGGAAGAAGAAGGATGCGTATATAAAGTTGAGGAAAAAGGGCACAGGCATAGCTCTGGAGGGATACAAGATGGCCAGGAAGGATCTGAAGAAAGGGATTAGGAGAGCTAAGAGAGGGCATGAAAAATGCTTGGCGGGTAGGATAAAAGAAAACCCCAAGGCCTTTTACGCGTATGTCAGAAATATGAGGATGACTAGGGGGACCGTAGGTCCGGTCAAGGACAATAGCGGGAGACTGTGTGTTGAGCCGGAAGAGATAAGTGAGGTTTTGAATGAGTACTTCTCTTCGGTATTTACGAATGAGAAGGGGTGTATTACTGAAGAGGACGGTGTGAAACAGACTGGTAAGCTCGAGGAAGTGCTCGTTAGGAGGGAAGATGTGTTGGGGTTTTTGAATAACTTGAAGATAGACAAGTCTCCCGGGCCTGACGGGGTATATCCAAGGATGTTATGGGAAGCAAGGGATGAAATTGCAGAGCCGCTGGCAATGATCTTTTCATCTTCTCTGCTGACGGGGGTGGTACCAGGTGATTGGAGGGTGGCAAATGTTGTGCCCCTGTTCAAGAAAGGGAATAGGAACAACCCTGGGAATTACAGGCCAGTTAGTCTTACTTCGGTGGTAGGCAAGTTGATGGAAAAGGTGCTGAGGGATAGGATTTCTGAGCATCTGGAAAGACACTGCTTGATTCGGGACAGTCAGCACGGTTTTGTGAGGGGTAGGTCTTGCCTCACAAGCCTGATTGAATTCTTTGAGCAGGTGACCAAGCAAGTGGATGAGGGTAAACCAGTGGATGTGGTGTACATGGATTTTAGTAAGGCATTTGATAAGGTCCCCCATGGTAGACTTATGGAGAAAGTCAGGAGGCATGGGATAGTGGGGAATGTGGCCAGTTGGATTAAGAATTGGCTAACTGATAGAAGGCAGAGAGTGGTCTTAGATGGTAAATACTCAGCCTGGAGCCCAGTTACCAGTGGCGTGCCGCAGGGATCAGTTCTGGGTCCTCTCCTGTTTGTGATTTTTATTAACGACTTGGATGAGGAAGTCGAAGGGTGGGTCAGTAAATTTGCAGATGATACAAAGGTTGGTGGAGTTGTGGATACCGAGGAGGGCTATTGTCGTCTGCAAAGGGACTTGGATAGGTTGCAGTGCTGGGCTGAAAAGTGGCAGATGGAGTTTAACCCTGAAAAGTGTGAGGTCGTCCATTTTGGAAGGACAAACATGAATGCAAAATACTGGGTTAACGGTAGGGTTCTTGGGCATGTGGAGGAGCAGAGAGACCTTGGGGTCTATGTGCATAGATCATTGAAAGTTGCAACTCAAGTGGATAGGGCTGTGAAGAAGGCATATGGGGTGTTAGCGTTCATTAGCAGAGGGATTGAATTTAAGAGCCGTGAGGTGATGATGCAGCTGTACAGGACCTTGGTAAGGCCTCATTTGGAGTACTGTGTGCAGTTCTGGTCGCCTCATTTTAGGAAGGATGTGGAAGCCTTGGAGAGGGTGCAGAGGAGATTTACCAGGATGTTGCCTGGAATGGAGAATAAGTCTTACGAGGAAAGGCTGAACATTCTAGGCCTCTTCTCATTAGAAAGGAGAAGGATGAGGGGTGACATGATAGAGGTTTATAAGATGATCAGGGGAATAGATAGGGTAGACAGTCAGAAACTTTTTCCCCGGGTGGAGCAAAGCGTTACAAGGGGTCATAAATTTAAGGTGAAGGGTGGGAGATATAAGGGGGATGTCAGGGGAAGGTTCTTTTCCCAGAGAGTGGTCGAGGCATGGAATGCCTTGCCCGGGGAAGTTGTTGAGTCAGAAACTTTAGGGACTTTCAAAAGGCTTTTGGATAGGTATATGGATAAAGGAGAATGATGGGGTATAGATTAAATTGTCCTTGACAGAGGACAAAGGATCGGCACAACATTGTGGGCCGAAGGGCCTGTTCTGTGCTGTATGTTCTATGTTCTATAACGTACCATTTGCCTATTTTACCACCTGTTGCACCGGCATGCTTACCTTCCGTGACTGGTGTACGAAAACACCCAGCTCTCGCTGAATCTTTCCCTCTCTGAGTTTATAGCTATTCAGATAATAATAGGCCTTCCAGTGTCTGCTACCAAAGAGGAAGACCTCACATTTATAAGCATTATTCAGCATCTGCCATGCATTAGCCCACTCATCCAACTTGTACAAATCATCCTGAAGCCTCTCTGCATCCTCCTCACAACTTACCCTCCCACCCAAGGAACAAAGAATAAAGCAAATTACAGCACAGGAACAGGCCCTTCGGCCCTCCAAGCCTGCGCCGATCCAGATCCTCTATCTAAACATGTCACCTATTTTCTAAGGGTCTGTATCTCTTTGCTTCCTGCCCATTCATGTGTAAGTCTAGATACATCGTAAAAGACGCTATCGTGCCCGCGTCTACCACCTCCGCTGGCAACGCGTTCCAGGCACCCACCCCCCTCTGCGTAAAGAACTTTCCACGCATATCCCCCCTTAACATTTCCCCTCTCACTTTGAACTCATGACCCCTAGTAATTGAATCCCCCACTCTGGGAAAAATCCTCTTGCTATCCACCCTGTCTATACCTCTCATGATTTTGTACACCTCAATCAGGTCCCCCCTCAACCTCCCTCTTTCTAATGAAAATAATCCTAATCTACTCAACCTCTCTTCATAGCGAGCGCCCTCCATACCAGGCAACATTCTGGTGAACCTCCTCTGCACCCTCTCCAAAGCATCCACATCCTTTTGGTAATGTGGCGACCAGAACTGTACGCAGTATTCCAAATGTGGCCGAACCAAAGTCCTATACAACTGTAACATGACCTGCCAACTCTTGTACTCAATACCCCGTCCGATGAAGGAAAGCATGCCGTATGCCTTCTTGACCACTCTATTGACTTGCGTTGCCACCTTCAGGGAACAATGGACCTGAACACAATTTTCCCCAGGACTTTTCCATTTACTGTATAGTTCACTCTTGAATTGGATCTTCCAAAATGCATCACCTGGCATTTGCCCTGATTGAACTCCATCTGCCATTTCTCTGCCAACTCTCCAGTCTATCTATATTCTGCTGTATTCTCTGACAGTCCCCTTCAGTATCTGCTACTCCACCAATCTTAGTGTCGTCTGCAAACTTGCTAATCAGACCACCTATACTTCCCTCCAAATCATTTATGTATATTACAAACAACAGTGGTCGGTCTGTCTTACTTTGAGGCTCTGTATTAGTTTCAGGCTCTGTGTTAGTTTGACTGTATGTATTATTTTGTGGGACTGTATGCGTTGGAGAGTCTTTAGCAGATTGAGGGCCTGTATTGGTTTGAGGGTGTGTATTAGTTTTAGGATCTGTAACAGACGGAGGGCATGTATTAACTTGAAAGGCTGTATTAGTCAGAGGGTTGTATTCGTTGAAGGGGCTGCATTCGTTTGATGATCTCTATTTGTTTGAGGGGCTGTATTAGTTTGACCAGCTGTGCTAGTACGAGATACTGCATGAGTTAGAGGCGCTGAACTGGTTGGAGGGACTGTACTTGTATGAAGGACTGTATTAGATTGAGGGGATGTATTAGATGGAGGGTCTGCATTTGTTTGAGTGTCTGTATCAGTTTGAGGGGCTGTGTTAGTTTGCCATGCTGTCTAGATTAGAGGGGCTGTAAGTCTTGAGAGAATGTTAGTTTGAGGTGAGATGTTCGTTTGAGGGACTGGATTAATTTGAGGTCCACTATTAGTTGGAGGGACTGTGTTAGTTTCAGGTGCTGGATTGGCTTGAGGAGCTGTATTAGTTTGAGGTGTTGTATTAGTTTGGGGTGCTGTATTATTGTGATGTGCAGAATTACTTTGAGGGATTGCATTAACTTGAGAGAATGTATTCGTTTGAGCTGCTGTATTACATTGAGGTTCGACATTAAGTTTAATCTGTAACCCATTGAAATAAATTGCACATTTGTAACTGAATTGCGGCATATAACGAGGGCAGCTACATCCCAGAGTACAGTGCTGCAGTTACTTGTTAAATGGACAGGATTAATAATGAACAGGAGAATAAATTCACAGTTGACAGTTAAATTGAAAAGTCTACTCAATATACATGGGAAATGTTACAATAAGTTTCTTCTGTGTTAAATTACACCAGATAAATAAAACACTGGGTATAAAGTTATAATTAATTGCGTATAGTGCCCTTGAAACCTAATACACAGGTTAGACTTCCAAAACTATTTGTTAACAAAGTTACAGCTAATTCTTGCACTAGATGTGATAATGAATATCTATGGGAATACATGTATAGTTAATTAGAAAATTGGACATAATAATAAATGCGTAGGTATATAATGCTACAGTTAATTGTTAAGTTTGACATGACAAACATTACACAGCGGAATTAACTTGCAGCAAATTGATACATTGCACCTGATAAATATTGCATTCAGTTAAAAAGGTATATGTCATTGCAATATAATGATAACTAAAACACTGGCTTTCAATGTGCAACTTTGGGCTTGCTAAACACTACACAGTGGAACTTATTAGCAGTTAATTGATAAATTGGACAATACACATGGAATAAAGTTAGTATCAGTTGTTAAATTGAGTGTGAGAAGCAGTTGGGGTTAATGTTAAAGTCAATTTATAAATAAATACGATCAGTACACTTGCAATTAAAATGAATGAACTTTTGAAATGACCTTGATAATGTACACATTGTAAAACATACTGTGTATTGATAAATTGTTTTGTTAACCAAAACAACATTTATAACATTGTCGTCAGTTTTTATGTTTGGCTTTATACCAATACACATGGGAATAAACTCATCCAAAATTAGTAAAGTGGTGATATTAGCCAAACCACCGAGGAAAGCATTTAAAATCATATTTACATTGCTCATGACAACCATCACACAATTAAGTTTTAGCTAATTGTCGAATTAGATAATATAGCCAATGTTCAGGGGAATGCAAGTACAGTTAATAGTTCAATGAGGAATGATAACCAATAGACATTCAGGTTGCACTTAATTGCGAAATGGGACGTGAAAGCAAATACAAAGAGGTTAAAAGGTGTAGTTAATTGTTAAACTGAACATGTTATCCAAGACATAGACGAACAAAGCTGCAGCTATTTGTTAAATTGGTCATGATATCGGATACACTGGGGAAAAAGTTATGATTAAATATAACCTTGAACATAACAATCAATGGGCAGTGAAATAAGGTTGCACGTAAATGACCAACTGCATCTTCTAAATGATGTAATCGTTACAAAGTTATATTTAATTGTTATTGTTGCTTTGATAACTAATGAAAACATGTTTAATATTACAGCTATTTGATAAATTGTACATGCTTTCCAATGCACAGGGGAACAGAGCTAAATTCAATGTTTTTTTTAAATTGCAGATGCTAAATAATGCACACGGTGTAAAGTGACATCCCAGTGTTTCTATTGCTTTTGATAACTACTACACAAGATTTATATTTTTGGGAAATTATTGTGTCGGCTTCTTCACAATGCACATTGGTATAAACTAACTTTTAATTGCTAAATTGGATTTCATAACAGCACATAGAGTATAAGGTTACAGTTAATGTTTACCTTGGTCATGACAACCGTCACAAATGGGAATCAAAATATGCTAAATTAACGAAAATTACAGCTAATAAATAGTGTGATTAATTAACACTAGATTAATAAATTGTATACCATAACCAATGCACAGAAAAATAAAGTTGCTGTTGATTATTAAGCTGAGTTTGACATCCAATAAAGTACAGAATAATGATATCCTCAATTGTTAAATTGAATTGTACAAATATACTGGCTAATAAACGTGCTGAATATTTAAGTTCAACTTGATAATCTGCATATGGAAATACTGTTATAGTTGATTTCTGTTTGGAAAGCGAATGCAGAAGTTTTACAGCTGCAGTTAATTCTGACATTGGGCTTCATACCAAAACACATTCTTCACATTGTATTGTTAAATTTGTGTTGCTAACAAATGCAGAGGGGAATACATTCACAATTAATTGTTACATCGATCAAATCAGCTATTACACAATTCAATAAAGTTGCAGCCATTTGTTAAATTAGTCAAACAGCCAAAGTACAGGGAAATACAGATACAGTCAATTGTTAAAATGCACATTATAGATAATACACATGTTATGAAGTTACAGTTAACTTTCAATTGGGGCTTGATAACACTACGCAGAAGAAAAATGTTTCCATTAATTGTTCAATTGAATGCAACAGAAGGACTGGCAAATCAAATCATTTATTTGCTAAATTGTTCTCGATAATGACTGCACAGCGTACAATGCCATACTGAGCTGCTAAATTAGAAATAATAATGAATACACAACGGAAAATGTTATGGTTAATTGCCAAATTTGGCGCCATACCCAATACACAGCGAACAAAGTCTCCTGTATTCTCTCTCCGCCTGAACCCTCCTTCTGGCGGATTACCCTCCCTCCCACTTGTCACTGAGTACATCGGCGTGACATTGACCATCTCAATTTCACCGCTCCCTTCACTTGCTGTCACTGAACTCCCTCTGAAATTGCAGCGCTCCATTCTCACATATCCTGCCCAAACATCGTCATCAAACCCACCGATGTTGTCTGGCGTACTGACCTCTACCTTGCAGAGGCCTAATTCCAACTCTCTGACTTCCTCCTATCTCCCCTGGGACAACACCCCATTACCACACATCATCCATTGTTTTCGGGACTGCCATTGACCTCATCTCCTGAGGCTATCCTCCTTCCATGGCGTCCAAACTCAGCTATGCAACCCGTACAGCCTGGTTCTAACTTCTTCACAAAGTCCACCACCACGACCTGCTGGTAGACATGTTTCCCTCTATTCCTTTGTACTGAACTGATTTCTTCCAATCTCGCCTACATTTATAATCCCTTTGCCCAGTACCTTGGCATCTACATAATTGACTCTTCTGATGGTCTCCATCACATCAACAATATCCAGTTTCCTGGCCCTCACCATGTCCTATTCACCATGGACATCAAATCACTTAACACCTCCATCCCCCAACACGATGTTCTGCTCTCTGCTAGTTCCTAGAATGGAGGCCAGACTAGACCTCCATCACCAGCCTACTTTTCCTGGCTGAACCTGTTGTCAAATTGAATAACTTCTCCTTCAACTCCACTCACTCCTCCTCATAGAAGGTGCTGCTATCAGTACCCACCTGGGTCCAAGCTATGTTTGCCTTTCAGTAGTCTAGGCAGAACATTCCTTATTCCAGTCCTACACAGTCCCTCTTCCTCACCTCTTCTTACAGCGAATTGTTGTCTGCATTGGTGACGCTGCCTGCTCTCAATCTGAACTGTAAAATGCCATGACTTTTTTCCCCAATTAACACCTTTCCCCACCTTCACATGGTCCATCTCTGACCCTTCCCTCCTCGGCTTCTCTGGATCCATTTTAAGGGATAGAATATCGACCAATATTCACTATAGGTTCAAGGACTCCCACTTCTACATGGACTATACATCTGCACACCCCACCTCCTGCAAGGACTCCAACTCATTCTCCTAGTTTCTCTGTCTCCATCGCATCGGTGCAGGCAATGTAACCTCCCATACTAGCGCTTCTAATATGTCTTCCTTTTTCCTAAACCGAGCATGCCCGTCCACCATATCCAATCTATTTCAGGCACGTCTGCTCTCACCCCTTCCCCCCCCCCCCTCAGAGCCATGATAGGGTTCCTATTGTCCTCAGCTTTACACCGCCAGACTCTGTATTCAATAGATAGCCCTTCTCCACATCCGCCATCTCTAGCATGATGCCGCCACCAAAGGTATCTTCCTCTCCTCTTCTTTCACATTGTGAAATAACTGCTCCCTCTGTGACACCCTGGTCTACTCCTCAGTCACGCCCAACTCCTTCCCCCTTAACCTTCACACCCTTCCAGACAAACGGAGGAGATACAACACCTACCGTTTTCCCGCCTCCATTCCCACCATTTAGGGCCTCAAAACGCCTTCCATGTGAAACACATATTTACTTGCACTTCTTTCAGTTCAGTATATAGTAATTATTGCTCATCATGTGCTCTCCTCGTCATTCTGGAGACTAAACACAGACTGGATGGTCACCTTGATGAAACCATATGTTTAGTCTGCAAGAGTGCCACCAGGATTCCTGTTGCATGACGTTTGAAATCTCCACCTTACTCCCAGTCAGACATTTCTGGCTTCAGCGTGCTACTGTGTTCCAATGAAGCTCAACGTAAGCTCAAACAGCAGCACCTCATCTTGCAAATGAGCACGTTACAGCCTTCTGGATTCAATATTCAGTTCGAATAGCTTAGATCAAAACCGCTGCTCCCCTTGTATTTTTATTCCATGTTTTATTTTTGCTGGTTCATTGATTCTTTTTTTATATATTGGCCGTGATAACGAATACAAGGCATTCGCATGTACCGTTAACTGAAAAATTGGGATTGATAACCAATATACAGGGGAATATTACAGTTAATTGATTAATTGGAAATAATAACCAATATGTTGCTGAAATAAAACTGGTGAATAAAGTCGTAGATAATTGTTAAAAATGGGCTCGATGATCATTAATTTAAATGACCTTTCAATTGAATTTTATGTTCTGAATTTTAGGCCCACGGCAGGGGTCCCAGCGTTGTCTCGAAAAAGCGGGCAGAATCCCGCTTTGGCCAATTGGAGATGCCCCGGTGCAATGGCATGTTCCTAACTCATTTACAAGTCCGGTTCCTGGATCCCTGTCCCTTTGAAGACTGGGATCCTGCCTTGAAGAGTTACCAGCCGATCACAGGGCATGCTGCTTAGTAGTGTTGACAGCCCCATCGCAAGCAGTGAGCACTGCCGGTACTACAGACGCCAGGCACCCAGGCCCAGAGCTAAGGTAAGTGAAGGAGTGTCGCCGGGTCCAATATGGTTGGACTCAGCAATGGGAGGACGTAGGGTGGGCATTGACTACAGGGTGAGGGGGGACAGCGAAGTGCTTCGTTTGGTGCCATGAACATTCCATGGGCCACAAATTGCTCAAGGAGGAGGCCATCCAAAGCCCGCAGGGAGACCACCTCGTTTTCCTGGTGAGCTCCCCTTGTGGCAGTGGCCCTCCCTGCTGCTGGTCAGTTCCCTGTGGCCTCTGGACTGGAAGGCTGTAGTCAGCCGATCCTTCCTCCCAAAACAATAAGTTGCAATAGGGAGGTTAGGGGCCTAACCTCCCCATCCGCCTCCACCCCCTTCCCACCCCACCAACCTCCCTTCGAAATTCTATAAGCCCATCCACCTCTAAACCAATCTCAGGGGCCCCAAACAATTCAGCGCCATATGTACGCTACATAATGCAATTAGTTAACGGCGAACTTGCTCTTGATGATGTGTTCATGGGCTACAATATTACAGATAGCTGTTAAATCTGAATTAATAATGACTGCACAAGGAAATAATTGTTACATTTTATATTACATTCAATACACTGACTGCAAAGATACAGTTGGTTGTTACATCTGTCTTCTTCACCATTACAGAGTGGAACAATTCTAAAATTAATTTTTTAATTGAACCTGTTATCCAATGAACGAGGAATAAAGTTACAGTTAAGTCTTCTCTTCCACGTCATAAATATAGCAGAGCATGGTGATATATTTTATTGTTATATTGATCATGGTAAATAATAAATGGAGCTGATTTTTCTTGCCAGACTGCTGGGAACGCAGCGTGCAAAAAAAAGGCCGCCCTCGCACGGGCCATGCGCCGCCATGCTGCTGTAATCTTCAGCACGGAAGCTCATTTAAACATGCAGGACAGGCCGCCCACCCATCATCACGCGAGGCGAGGCTACCCAACATGCACAGAGAATGCAGAGTTCCACTTTACCCCGAAAAACACAAGCAGATTACCCTCATATGCCCACAACTGAACTACTTGCAGAGGACACCCCCTCCCCTCCCACTACACTACGAATGCAACGTTCACCCCAATCCACCTGCCATCATACAAAAAATCCTAAATTCCCCCTTTCCCCACGTTGGTGTCACCAGCTTTCCCGGCATGGGATGTAAAGGTGCGTGAGTGCCACCCATCACATGGAAGATCCCGAATAGCCGGTAAGATCGTGAACTATTGCATTGGAAGTTATTTAAATATTTGAAGTCAGGTCCCATTGCTGAGATTTGGGGGTGATGCCACAGAACCCTGCCAGTGCCGGGAAGATCGTGTCCAACATTCCTGTTGTCGGCCTGGAAGGTGTGCACAGCCATTACAATCTTCTGTGCACACCCGCCACCCAACCGCCAACACCCTCGCCCCCCCCCCCCCCGCCCCCCTACCCCGGCACGGAACCCGACATTGACAGTTGAATAAGATTCAACCCAAGGTGCTGAAGTTAGAATTAGAATTAGAACATTCCAGCGCAATACAGGCCCTTCGGCCCTCGATGTTGCGCCGGCCTGTGAAACCATCTGACCAACACTATTCCATTTTCATCCATATGACTATCCAATGACCACTTAAATGCCCTTAAAGTTGGCGAGTCTACTACTGTTGCAGGCAGGGCGTTCCACGCCCCAACTACTCTCTGCGTAAAGAAAAGACCTCTGACATCTGTCCTATATCTTTCACCCCTCAACTTAAAGCTATGTCCCCTCGTGTTTGCCATCATCATCCGAGGAAAAAGACTCTCGCTATCCACCCTATCAAACCCTCTGATTATCTTGTATGTCTCTATTAAGTCACCTCTCCTCCTCCTTCTCTCGAACGAAAACAACCCCAAGTCCCTCAGCCTTTCATCGTAAGACCTTCCCTCCATACCAGGCAACATCCTTGTAAATCTCCTCTGCACCCTTTCCAAAGCTTCCACATCCTTCCTATAATGCGGTGACCAGAACTGCACGCAATACTCAAGGTGCGGCCTCACCAGAGTTTTGTACAGTTGCATCATGACCTCGTGGCTCCGAAACTCGACCCCCCTACTAATAAAAGCTAACACACCATATGCCTTCTTAACAGCCCTATTAACCTGGGTAGCAACTTTCAGGGATTTATGTACCTGGACACCAAGATCTCTCTGCTCATCTACACTACCAAGAATCTTCCCATTAGCCCAGTGCTCTGCATTCCTGTTACTCCTGCCAAAGTGAATCACATCACACTTCTCCGCATTAAACTCCATTTGCCTTCTCTCAGTCCAGCTCTGCAGCCTATCTATGTCCCTCTGTACCCTACAACACCCTTCGACACTATCCACAACTCCACCGACCTTCGTGTCATCCGCAAATGTACTAACCCACCCTTCTACACCCTCATCCAGGTCATTTGGGGCACTGGCCCCAAAACAGATCCTTGCGGTACACCACTAGTAACTAAACTCCAGGATGAACATTTGCCATCAACCACCACCCTCTGTCTTCTTTCAGCTAGCCAATCTCAGATCCAAAGCTCTAAATCACCTTCAACCCCATACTTCCGTATTTTCTGCAATAGCCTACCGTGGGGAACCTTATCAAACGCCTTACTGAAATCCATATACACCACATCCACGGCTTTACCCTCATCCACCTGTTTGGTCACCTTCTCGAAAAACTCCATAAGGTTTGTGAGGCACGACCTACCTTTCACAAAACCGTGCTGACTATCGCAAATGAACTTATTCTTTTCAAGATGATTATAAATCCTATCTCTTATAACCTTTTCCAACATTTTACCCACAACCGAAGTAAAGCTCACAGGTCTATAATTACCAGGGCTGTCTCTACTCCCTTTCTTGAACAAGGGGACAACATTTGCTATCCTCCAGTCTTCCGGCACTACTCCTGTCGACAATGACGACATAAAGATCAACAACAACGGCTCTGCAATCTCCTCCCTGGCTTCCCAGAGAATCCTAGGATAAATCCCATCTGGCCCAGGGGACTTATCTATTTTCACACTTTCCAAAATTGCTAACACCTCCTCCTTTTGAATCTCAATCCCATCTAGCCCAGTGGGCTGTATCACAGTAATCTCCTCGACAACATTTTCTTTCTCTACTGTAAATACTGACGAAAAATATTCATTTAACGCTTCCCCTTTCTCCTCTGATTCTACACACAACTTCCCACTACTATCCTTGATTGGCCCTGTTCTTACTCAAGTCATTCTTTTATCCCTGATGTACCTATAGAAAGCCTTAGGGTTTTCTTTGATCCTATCCGCCAATGACTTCTCGTGTCCTCTCCTTGCTCTTATTAGCCCTCCCTTTAGATCCTTCCTGGCTAGCTTGTAACTCTCAAGCGCCCTAACTGAGCCTTCACGTCTCATCCTAACATAAGCCGCCTTCTTCCTCTTGACAAGCACTTCAACTTCTTTAGTAAACCACGGCTTCCTCGCTCGACAACTTCCTCCCTGCCTGACAGGTACATACTTATCAAGGACACGCATTAGCTGCTCCTTGAATAAGCTCCACATTTCGTTTGTGCCCATCCCCTGCAGTTTCCTTCCCCATCCTGCACATCCTAAATCTTGCATAATCGCGTCATAATTTCCTTTCCCCCAGCTATAATTCTTTCCCTGCGGTATATACCTGTCCCTGCCCATCGCTAAGGTAAACCTAACTGAATTGTGATCACTATCGCCAAAGTGCTCACCTACATCTAAATCGAACACCTGGCCGGGTTCATTACCCAGTACCAAATCCAATGTGGCATCGCCCCTGGTTGGCCTGTCTACATACTGTGTCAGAAAACCCTCCTGCACACACTGGACAAAAACAGACCCATCTAAAGTACTCGAACTATTGTATTTCCAGTCAATATTTGGAAAGTTAAAGTCCCCCATAACCACTACCCTGTTACTCTCGCTCCTGTCGAGAATCATCTTCGCTATCCTTTCCTCTACATCTCTGGAACTATTCGGAGGTATTTCGAAACTCCCAACAGGGTGACCTCTCCTCTCCTGTTTCTAACCTCGGCTCATACTACCTCAGTAGACGAGTCCTCAAACGTCCTTTCTGCCGCTGTAATACTTTCCTTGATTAACAATGCCACCCCCCCCCCCCCCCACCTCTTTTACCCTCTTCTCTGTTCTTACTGAAACATCTAAATCCCGGAACCTGCAACATCCATTCCTGCCCCTGCTCTACCCATGTCTCCGAAATGGCCACAACATCGAGATCCCAGGTACCAACCCATGCTGCAAGCTCACCCATAGTGAAATTCATAGTTAATTGTTATGTTAGGATTTATAACAATAGACAGGGAATATATTTGCAGTTAATAAGTATATTGGACTTGATAACCAATTCACAGTGGAACAACATTACTGTGAATTCTAAAATTGGGCATAGTAAGCTGGTCACATTGGAATAAAGTTACAGTTAATTGCTATAATGGACATGAGAACTGAGGCAAAATAAATAAATAAATAAAGACGCAGTTCACTGGTAATTTAGCTCTGATACATAATGTACTGCGTAAAATATTGCTTTCAATTGCCATGTTGACCTTGATAACCAATGCACAGCATTTAAATTTAAAATGTATTTCTCTTTTGAGCTTGAAATCAGTGGAATAAATATATGTTATTGTTAAATTAGACAAGCCAGCAAATCCACTGTGAATAAAGTTACAGTTAATTAATGAATTGGGATTGGTAGCCAATACACAGATGAATAATGTTACTGTAAATGATTAAATTGCACCTGAGAAATAGTGCACTATCTTTAACTTCGCATTTATTTATTTAGTTTCCTGTAGGCCTTATGAACTAGTTCACAGTGCTTAAATTAACATTATTCAATATATTGGATATGACAATGCACAGGGAAATAAAGTTACAGATATTCTTAACATTTTAAATGATAAACGATGTGCTGGGGAATACTCTTGCTGCCCATTTTTCAATTGGAAATCACAAACAATCCAGACGGGAATAAAGTTACAGTAAATTACTAAAATTGAGCTTGATAATGAATACAAAGTGGAATAAAGTTGTGGTTAGCTTTTAAAGAGGACATGAGAGTTAATGTACAGGGGAATTGTTAATTGGTAAATTGGGATTGTTAACAAATGCAAAGGATAATGCAGTGGCAATGAACTACCAAAATTGACAAAATAACCAATAGACAAATGAATATAGTTAAAACTACGTGTTACCTTGCACTTGACAATCAATGCACCCGTTAAAGAGGTGCATTTAATTCTTAGATTGGCCTTGGTAGCAAATACACCTTGTTTAAATTTACAGTTAATTACTATACTTTGCTTGCAAACAATACAGCGGAATAAAGTTAAAGTTTTTTTTTATTGAATATGGGCTAATTAAGTTGCAGTTAATTGTTCAATTCGACCTGACAGATAATACAATTGGCCATCAAGTTACAAACAATTGGAAAATTGAGCTTTATAATGCATAGGGAAAAGAAGCTACTGCGGTCTGTTACATGAACATGATTACCAATGTATGGGGGGAATTAAGCTGCCGTTAATTGTTAAATTGGAGATGATAACCAATGCACAGGTCGCAGGTAATGTCGCAGTTACTTGTTCAGATCAGCATGGTAAACAGTACACGGTACTAATTTATAGGTAAGAGTTACATTGGACGTGATATTCAATACACATTGGAACAAAGGTCGAATGAAAAGTTATGTTGCAACTGACAGACATTGGTTTTGGCAAACTGTGGCATTCATTTGCAATTTTGGACTTACGAACATCTGCAAAGCTCTTCCATTTACAGCTATTTGTTATATTTTGTTTGATAATTTACAATGGAATAAAGTTTCAGTATTTTTTTAATGAACCTGAGAAGGAAAACACAATGGAAATGATTTGTGGTTAATTGCTACCTTGCACCTGATAAATAATGCGCAATATAACAAGATGCATTTAATTGTAAGTGTTATCTTGGTAGCTTATACACAGTGGTTTAAGTAACAATTAAATTTAATTTTTGAATTCATAACGATGCACAGGAGTATAAAGTTACCGCAGTTTCTTTAATTTGACATGATATCCAATTATACTGACGAAAACATTTAAAACAGAGATAATAACCAATACACTATCAAATTAGCTGATTAAGTAATAAACAATGTACCCGGCAAAAACAAATGCGGATAATTGTTATATTGACATTGATAGATAATCCGGGGGGTGGGGGGGGGGGGGGGGTAACTTTACAGTTAATTGCTACATTTCAACAAATAACAATACACAAGGGAGTATCTGCAGATTTATTTTTAAAATTTGACTTAATAAGCAATGCATGGGTAAATAAAATTGCGCTTGATTGCCAACTTGTTTCGAATAACCAATTCAGATGTGAATGAAGTTACAGTTAATTAGTAAATTACCTATAAGAAATATACACTCCTCATGAAGTAAAACATCATTGTGTTATTGGACTGGCTGATTAAATATGTGGTTTTAGACTACAGTAAATTGTTATATTGGGCTTGATAATCAATAAACATGGAAATAAATGTCGCTCACAAATTGAGCATGATGAACAATACATAGGTCCGGAACTTAACAGTTGACAGTCACTTGGGCATGATACATAACGCATTGGGGAATAGAGCTACAGTTAATTGTTAAATTTCACTTAAAAACAATATATAGGTGAATGGCATTGCAGTTAATTGTTGAGACAAACACGATGACCAATATGGAGAGGAATAATATTAAAGTTAAGTATTGAATTGGATATGATACCTAACTCAATGGGTAATAAAGGTACATTAAAATGAAAACTTGCACATGGTACATATTTCATGATGGGAAATGTTGAATTTATTTGCTATATTGGCTTTTATCGCTAATGCAAAGGCTTTACACTTCATGATATTTGTTATCTTGGACTTTGATAACAATACGCTGGGGAATAAAGTAAGAGCTAATTGTTACATTGGTGATGATAACCAACACATTGGGAAATTATTATGCAGCTAATTGTTTAATTAATGATGATAACTAATATACAGGAGAATAAAGATCAGTAAGTTGTTAATTTTCACCTAATAAATAAAGCAGAATACAGGGAGTACATTAAATTGATTTTGACATTGACAGCTTATGCACTGGTTTTACGCCTACACTTTTTGCTAATATATAGGCCAAAATACCGGGAAATAATGTTGAACACAATTGCAGACATCAGAACCAAGGTACAGAAGAAGAAAGTTACAATTAACTGTGAAATTGAGCCTGGCAAATAAAACACGTGGCATAGGCTTACACTTAATTTTTATATTTGCCTTGATAACTAAAACAATGTATTAAAATTTAACGTCAATTGTTTTATTGGGTTTGATAACAATGCATAGAGAAATAAACGCACATGTAATTGCTGAATTGGACTTCACAATACACATGGGAATATTGTTACAGTTATGTGTTAAGTTGGCCATAAGAAACAAATTCACGGGGGAATGAAATTACAATTAAACAATGGATTGAGCTTGATAGTCAATGCACAGCGGAATACATTTACAATTATTTGCTAATTGGATATGATAAACAGTACACAGGAGAATGACATAACTGCTGATGGTGAAGCTATGTTTGGTAAAGAATACACTCAGTATTAAATTTACAATCAATTATTCAATTCAATGTGACAAATACACAGAATATTAACAGTCTTGATTCTATAATATTAATTTGCACACAGTATTGACGTCTCTGTAAATAGTTAAATAGGTTTGATAACTAGAAGTTATATTATTATAGTTCATTCTCATAATGGGCTTCACAAAAATACACAGGGGGATAAATTTAACATGAATTGGAGATGAGATCAATGGGAATGATGTTACAGTTAACAGTTAAATAGGACATGAAGAACAATACAGATGGCAATAATGTTACAGATATTTATAAAATAGGACATGCTAATCAATACACAGGGGAATAATGTCACAGTTAATTAGAAAACAAGACATGTTATTACACAGGGAAATAATATTTTTGTTAATTATAAAACAGGAATTGATGGTCATTGCACAGTGGAGTAATGTTACAGTTAAGTATAGCACAGGGCTTCACAATCAATGCACAAGAAATGATGCTCCGCTTAGTTATATAATAGGACATGAAAATCTATACACAGGGGAATGATGTTACTCTTAGTTATAAAACAGGACATGATAATCACTAAACAGGGGAAGAATGTTCATCTTAATCATAAAACAGGACATGATAATAAGTACACATGGGAATAATGTTACTATTAATTATAAATCAGGACATGGAAATGAATACACAGTGGAAAACTGGTACTGTTAATTATAACACAGTACATGGCAATCAATGCAAGGGAAGTGAATAATGTTACTGTCAATTGTAAAACAAGACATGATCATTAAAAGGGAATAAAAGTGCTGGTAATTATAAAACAGGTCATGGTAATTAGGTCACAGGGGAATAATGTTATAGTGAACTGCAAAACAAAGCATGGCAATCAATGCACAGGGCAATAATGTAAATGTTAATTACAAACCAAGGCATGACGAACAATACACAAGGAAATAATATTACTTGCAATTAGAAAACTATACATGTTATTCGATGCACGGGGGAATAATGACACTGTTAATTATGAAACAGGACATGATAAAAACAGGGGACTGATATGGCTGATAATTATAAAACAGAACATGATAATCAATACACAGGGGAATAATGTTACTTTTGTTTCTAAAACAGGACATGACAATATGTACAGAGGGCAATAATGTTACTGATAATTATAAAAAGTACATGGCAATCAATTCATAGGAGATTGATGCTGCTCTTAATTATAAAACAGGATATGGCAATCAATACTCAGGGGACTAAAGTGCCTGTTAATTATAATACAGGACATGGCAATCAATACACAGGGCAAGAATATTACTGTTAATTATAAAACATGATAAGCAATACACAGAGGAATATTGTTACTGTTAATTATAAATCAGGATATGAAAATGAATACACAGTGGAAAAATGGTACTGTTAATTATAAAACAGGTAATAACAATCAATGCGGGGGTCGGGGGGGATGGATAATGTTTCTGTCAATTTTCAAACAGGATATGATCATTAAAAGGGAATAAAGATGCTGGTAATTATAAAACAGGACATGGTAATCAGATCACAGGGGAATAATGTTACTGTTAATTATAAATCAGCGCATGATAATCAATACACAGAGGAATAATGATACTTTTAATTATAAATCAGGGCATGATAATCAATACATTGGGGAATAATGTTGCAGTTAATTATAAACAGGAAATGAGAATCAATACATAGGGGAATAATGTTACTGTTGGTTATAAAGTAGGATGTGATACTCAAGGCACAGGGCAATAATGTTACAGTTAATTATTAAACAGAACTTGCTAATCAATGCACGGGGGAATAATGTTACTGTGAGTTACAAAACAGGACATGACAATCATTAGACAGGGGAATAATGTCACTGTTAATTTTAAAACAGGACAGGATAATCATTGCACAGGCAATTAATGTTACAGTTAAGTATAACACAGGATATGGCAATCAATGCACAGGGGATGATGTTCCTCTTAGTTATAAATCAGGATATGATAATCAGTACACATGGGAATAATGTTACTGTTAATTATAAAACAGGACATGAAAATGAATACACAGTGGAAAAATGGTACTGTTAATTATAAAACAGGAAATGGCAATCAATGCACCGAGGAATAATATTGCTGTTAATTGTAAAACAGGACATGATAATTACAAGGGAATAAAATTGCTGATAATTATAAGACAGGACATGGCAATTAGATCACAGGGGAATAATGTTACAGTAAATTGTAAAACAAAACATGGCAATCAATGCACAGGGTAATAATGTTAATGTTAATTACAAAACAGGGCATGACGAACAATACACAGGGAAATAATATTACTGGTAATTATAAAATTGTACATGTTATTCAACGCACGGGGGAATAATGATACTGTTAATTATAAAACAGGACATGATAAAAATAGGGGATTGATATTGCTGATAATTATAAACCAGGACTTGATAATCAATGCACAGGGGAGTAATGCTGCTGTTAATTATAAAACAGGCCATGACAATGGATACACAGTGGAAAAATGGTACTGTAAGTTATAAAGTATTGCATGGCAATCAATGCACAGGGGACTAATATATTAATGTCAATTATAAAACAGGAAATCAAAATTAAAAGGCATAAAATTGCTGGTAATTATAAAACAGGACATGGTAATCAGTGCCCAGGAGAATAATATTTCAGTGAATTATAAAACAAGACAGGGCATTCACTCCACAGGGCAATAATGTTACTGTTACTTAAAAAGCTGGACATGACGATCAATACATAGGGAAATAATTTAACTGGTAATTATAAAATTGTACATATTAATCAATGCACGGGGTAATAATGATACTGTTAATAATGAAACAGGACAAGATAGAAACAGGGGACAAATATTGTTGATAATTATAAAACAGAACTTGGCAATCAATGCACAGGGGAAAAATGTTGCTGTTAATTATAAAAAAAGGACATGACAATCAACACAAAGGGGAATAACTTTACTGTTAATTATAAAACAGAACATGATAATCAATACACAGGGCAATAATGTTACTGTTAATTATAAAACAGGACATGGCAACCAAATCACGGGAGATTAATGCTGCTCTTAATTATAAAACAGGACCTTGCAATCAAATTCTCAGAGGAATAAAGTACATATTAATTATAGTGCAGGACATGGCAATCAATACACAGGGCAAGAATAATACTGTTAATTATAGAACACGACATGATAAACAATATATAGGGGAGTAATGTTACTGTTAATTATAAAACAGGACACGGTAGTCAATACGCAGGGGAATAATGTGTCTGTTAATTATTAACAGGACAGTATAATCTATACAAAGGGCAATAATGGTACTGTTAATTGAAAAAAACATGGCATGATAATCAATAAACAGCGTAATACTTTTATGCTTAGTTATAAAATAGGACATGATAATCAATGGACAGGGGGACAATGTTGCCAATAATTATAAAACACGACATGGAATTCAATGTAGGGCGATTAATGGCACTGTGAATTACAGAACAGGACATGGCCATCAATACACAAGGGGATAAGGCTACAGGTAATTATAAAACAGCACATGATAATCAATAGGCAGGGGAATAATGTTGCGGTTAATTATAAAGTAGGATGTGATACACAAGGCACAGGGGAATAATGTTACAGTTAATTATTAAACATGTTTTGGCAATCAATGCACGGGGGAATGATGTTACTGTTAGTTACAAAACAGGACATGACAATCAATAGTTTGGGGAATAATGTCACTGTTAATTTTAAAACAGGACAGGATAATCATTACACAGGCAATTAATGTTACAGTTAGGTATAACACAGGCCATGGCAATCAATGCACAGAGGATGATGTTCCTCTTAGTTATAAAACAGGACATGAGAATCTGTACACAGGGAATGATGTTACTCTTAATCATAAAACAGGACATGATAATCAGCACACAACGGAATAATGCTCTGTTAATTATAAAACAGGACATGAAAATGAATACACAGTGGAAAAATGGTACTGTTAATTATAAAACAGGAAATGGCAATCAATGCACAGTGGAAAAATATTGCTGTTAATTGTAAAACAGGACATGATCATTAAAAGCGATTAAAATTGCTGGTAATCATAAAACAGGACATGATAATATGTGCACAGGGGAATAATGTTACTGATAATCATAAAAAGTACATGGTAATCAATTCACGAGATATTAATGCTACGCTTAATTATAAAACAGGACCTGGCAATCAATACTCGGGGGGAATAAAGTGCCTTCAATTATGGTACAGGACATGGCAATCAAAACACAGGGCAAGAATGTTACTGTTAATTATAAAACACGACATGATAAGCAATACACAGAGGGATATTGTTACTGTTAATTATAAATCAGGAAATTATAATCGACACACAGGGGAATAATGTTACAGTCAATTTTAAAACAGGACAGGATAATCATTGCACAGGCAACTAATGTTACAGTTGATTATAACACAGGACATGGCAATCAATGCACAGCTGATGCTGTTACTCTTAGTTACAAAACAGGACATGAAAATCAGTATACAGGGGAAGAATGTTCCTCTTAATCATGAAACAGGACATGATAATCAGTGCGCATGGGAATAATGTTACTGTTAATTATAAAAGAGGACATGAAAATGAATACACAGTTGAAAAATGGTACGGTTAATTATAAAACAGGAAGAGGCAATCAACGCACAAATGAATTATATTGCTGTCAGTTGTAAAACAGGACATGGTCATTAAAATGGAATAAAATTGCTGGTAATTATAAAACAGAACATGGTAATTAGATCACAGGGGAATACTGTTACAGTGAACTGTAAAACAAAATATTCCAATCAATGCACATGGCAATAATGTTACCGTTAATTACTAGCCAGGGCATGACGAACAATAAAAAGGGAAGGAACCGTACTGGTAATTATAAAATTGTACATGTTATTCAATGCACGGGGGAATAATGATACTGTTAATTATAAAACAGGACATGATAAAAACAGGGGACTGATATTGCTGATAATTATAAACCAGGACTTGAAAATCAATGCACAGGGGAATCATGCTGCTGTTAATTATAAAACAGGGCATGACAATGGATACACAGTGGAAAACATGGTCCTGTTAATTACAAAACAGAGCATGGCAATCAATGCATCGGGGACTAATGTATTAATGTCAATTATAAAACAGGACATTAGAATTAAAAAGCATAAAATTGCTGGTAATTATAAAACAGGACATGGTAATCAATGCCCAGGAGAATAATATTTCAGTGAATTATAAAACAGGACAGGGCATTCAATCCACAGGGCAATAAAGTTACTGTTACTTGAAAAGCTGGACATGACGATCAATACACAGGGAAATAATGTAACTGGTAATTATAAAACTGAACCTGTTAATCAATGCACGGGGTAATAATGACACTGTTAATTATGAAACAGGATATGATATGAACAGGGGTCAAATATTGCTGATAATTATAAAACAGGACGTGGGAATCAATGCACGGGTGCAAAATGTTGCTGCTAATTACAAAACAGGGCACGATGATCAATACAGAGGGAAATAATGTTACTGGTAATTATATAACTATACATGTCAATCAGTGCACGAGGGAAGAAAAATACTATTAATTACAAAACAGGTCGTGAGAAAAGAGGGGACTAATGCTGCTGATAATTATAAAACAGGACTTGATAATGAATACCAGCGGAATAATGCTACTGCTATTTATAAAACATGGCATGAAAATGGATACACAGTGGTAAAATACTGGAGTCAGTGGGAATCAGGGGGAAAACACTCTCCTAGCGCAAAGGACGATGGCTGTGGTTGTTGGAGGTCAATCATCTGAGCTCCAGGGCATCACTGCAGGAGTTCCTCAGGGTAGTGCCCTCGGCCCAACCATATTCAGTTGCTTCATTAATGACCTTCCGTCAATCATAAGGTCAGAAGTGGGGATGTTCGCTGATTATTGCACAATGTTCATCACCATTCGCGACTCCTCAAATACTGAATTCGTCCGTGTAGGAATGCAGCAATACCTGGACATTATCCAGGCTTGGGCTGATAAGTGGCAAGTAACATTTGTGCCACACAAGTGCCGGGCAATGACCATCTCCAACAACAGAGAATCTAACCATCTCCCTTGACATTCGACGGCATGACCATCGCTGAATCACTCACTATCAACATCCTCGGGGCTGCCATTGACCAGAAACTGAACTGGAGTAGCCAAAAAAAAACCGTGGCGACAAGAGCAGGTCAGAGGCTGGGAATCCTGAGGCGAGTAACTCACCTCCTGACTCCCCAAACCCTGTCCACCATCTTCAAGGCACAATTCAGGAGTGTGATGGAATACTCGCCATTTGCCTGGATGGGTGGAGCTCCAACAACACTCAGGTAACTTGACACCAGCCAGAACAAAGCAGCCCCCTTGATTGGCACACCATCCAGAAACAGTCACTCCCTCCACCACCGACGCACAGTGGCAGCAGTGTGTACCTAACATGCAGGTAATTATGAAGCAGGACATGGTAATCAGTGCCCAGGAGAATAATGTTTCAGTGAATTATAAAAGAATACAGGGCAATCACTTCATAGGACAATAAAGTTATTGTTATTTAAAAAGCTGGACATGACGATCAATACACAGGGAATAATGTAACTCGTAATTATAAAAGTGTACATATTAATCTATACACGGGGGAATAATGATACTGTTAATTATAAAACAGGACATGATAATCAGTGCACAGGAGATTAATGCTGCTCTTAATTGTGAAGTAGGACCTGGCAATCAATACTTAGGGGAATTAAGAAGCTGGTAATTAGAGTACAGGAGAAGGCAATCAATGCACAGTGCAGGAATTTTACTATTAATTATACAACACGATATGATAGTCAATACTCAGGTGAATAATGGCACTGTTAATAATGAAAAAAGCACATGGTAATTAATACTCAGGGGCATAATGTTACTCTTCATTATAAAACAGTACGTGGCAATCAGTGCACAGGGCAATAATGTTACTGTTAATTATAAAGCAGGACATGACAATCAATAAAAAGGGGAATACGGTTACAGTTAGTTAGAAAACGACATGATGATCAGTACACAGTGGAATAATAGTGATATCAATTATAAAAGAGGACATGACATTCAACCCACAGGGGGATACGATTACACTTAATTATAAAACAGTGCACGGTAATCAATAGGCAGGGGATAAATGATACTGCTAATTATAAAAAAGTACATGAAAATCAATACACAGGCGAATGATGTAACTCTTTGTTATATAACAGGCATGATAATGAATACAAAGGGGAAAACGGTACTGTTAATTATAGAAGAGTACATGATAATCAATGCACAGGGGAATGATGTAACACTTCGTTATAAAATAGGGCATGATAGTCAATACCCAGGGGAATAATGTTCCTGTTAATTATAAAACAGGACATGATAATCAAAACACAGGAGAATTATGTCACTGTTAATTATAGAACAGGACATGAAAATCAAAACACAGGACAACAATGTTACTGTAAGTTACAATACACACATGAAAATCAAAACACAGGAGAATAACGTCACTGTTAATTATAAAACAGTACATGGCAATCAGTGCACGAGGGATTAATGTTGCTGTTAATTATAAAACAGGACATGATAAGCAATACAGGGGGGAATGATATTGATGTTAAATATACAACTGGGCATGACAATCAATACACAGGGGAATAAGGTAACTGTCAATTATAAAACAGCACATGATAATCAGTATGCAAGAGAATAAGGTTACTGCCAACTAGAAAAAAGGAAAGGATTATCAATATAAAGTGGAACAATATCACTGTTCATCATGAAACAGGACCTGATAATGAATACAGAGGGGAACAAAGGTTGCTGATAATTATAAGACAGGACATGATCATTATTGCACAGGCGATTAATGTTACTGTTAATTCTAAAACAGGCAAGGCCATCAATACACAGGGGAACAATGTTACCCTTCGTTATAAAATAGGGCATGATAATCAGTGGACTGAGTAATAATGTTGCTGTTAATAATAAAACAGGACATTACAATGGATACACAGGGGAATAATGTTACTGTTAATGATAAAGAATTACATGGCAACCAATGCACGGCGGTTAATGCCACTGTAAAATATAGAACAGGACATGATGATCAATACACAGGAGTAAAAACGGCACTGTTAATTATAAAACAGTACATGGCAAACAATGCGTGGGGAAATAATGATGATGTAAATTATAAAACAGAACATTGTAATCAGTATACAGGGGAATGATGTTACTGATAATGATAAAACCGTGATGGCGAACAATGCACGGGGTTTTATGGTTACTGTTAGTTATCAACGAGCAAATGATAATCAGTATCAGGGGAATGATGTTAATGTCAATGATAAACCAGGAAAACATAATCAACACACAGGGATTACATTTAGTGTTAATTATAAAACAGGACATGATAATCAGTACAGAGGGCAATGACATCACTATTAATTATAAAACAAGGCATGGCAGTCAAGACACACGGAAATACTGTTACTTTTAATTGTAATGCAGTGCATGACAATCACTTCACAGGGGCATAATTTCACTGTTAGTTATAAACCAGGGCATGATAATCAATGCACAGGGGAATAATGTTACTCTTAGTTATAAACCAGGGCATGATAATCAATGCACAGGGGAATAATGTCACTGTTAATTATAAAACATTCCGCGATAATCAATTCACAGGGAATAATGATGCTGTTAATTATAAAACAGGACATCATAATCAATACAGGGGAATAAAACGAGGCGTGGCAGTCAATGCACAGGGGAATGATAGCAAAAACATGAAGGCAAATTATTATCTGAATGGTTATAATTTGAGATAGGGCAATATACAGCGAGACCTGGGTGTTTTCGTACTTCAGTCGCTGAAAGTAAGCATGCAGGTGCAACAGGCGGTAAAAAAGGCAAATGGCATGTTGGCCTTCATAGCGAAATGATTAGAGTACAGGAGCAGGGATGTCTTCCTGAAATTATACAAGGCCTTGGTGAGGCCACACCTGGAATATTGTGTGCAGTTTTGTTCTCCTTCTCTGAGGAAGGATGTTCTTGCTCTAGATGGAGTGCAGCAAAGGTTAACCAAACTGACCTATGAGGAGAGATTGAGTCAGATAGGATTATATTTGCTGGAGTTAAGAAGAGTGAGGGGCTATTTCATAGAAACTTATACAATTCTAACATGTCTTGACAGGGTAGATGCAGGAAGGATGATCCCGATGGTGCGGGAGTCTAGAAGCTGGTATCATAGTCTAAGGATACGGGGTAAACGTTTTAGGACTGAGATGAGCAGAACTTTTTTCACCCAGAGAGTGGTGAGCCTGTGGCATTCGCTACCACAGAGAGCAGTTGGCGCCAAAACATAGTACGTTTGCAAGAAAGAGTTAGATATAGCTCTTGGTTCTAAAGGGATAAAAGGGTATGGGGAGAAAGCAGGAACAGGTGACTGAATTGGAAGATCAGCCATGATCATAATGCATGGCGGAGCAGGCTCGAAGGCTCGAATGGCCTACACCTGCGCCTATTTTCTATGTTTATGTTTCTATGAATAATGTTACTGTTCATTAAAAAACAGGACCTGATAAGCAATACACAGGGGAACAAAGTTGGCTGATAATAAAAAGACAGGACACGATAATCATTGTACAGGCGATTAATGTTACTGTTAATTATAAAATAGGCAAGGCAATCAATACAGAGTGGAATAACTTTACTCTCAGTTCTAAAACAGGACATGATAAGAAAAACGCAGGGGAATGATGTTCCTGTTTTTTTAAAAAATAGGACAAGGCAATTAAAGGGATTAAAGGTATTGTTAATTACAAAATAGGACATGATATTCAATGCACAGATCAATACTGTTACACTTAGTTATAAAATACGACATGATAATGAATTAGATTAGAGATACAGCACTAAAACAGGCCCTTCAGCCCACCGAGTCTGTGCCGAACATCAACCACCCATTTATACTAATCCTACACTAATACACAGGGGAATAATATTACTCATAGTTATAAAACAGGACAAGGCAATTAACACACAGGGGATTAAACTTATTGCTAATTATAAAACTGAACATGATAATCAAAACACTGGGGAACAATTTTACTCTTCATTATGAAACAGGACATGATAGTCAGTTCACAGAGGAATAAAGTTACTGTTACTTATAAAACAAGACATGGCAGTCAATGCACAGGGGAATACTGTTAGTGTTAATTACAATACAGGGCATGATAATAAATACACAGGGAAAGAAAGTTACGGTTAATTATGAACAGGGCATGATACTCCAGGCACAGGGGAATAATGTTACTGTTAATTAAAAAACAGGGTATGATCATCACGACATAGGGGAACAATGTTACTCACAGTAATAAAACAGGGCATGGCAACCAATGCACGAAGGATAATGTTACTGTTAATTATAAAACTGTACATGGCAATAAATGGAATGGGAATAATGTTACTTTAATTATAAAACAGGATATGGCAATCAATAGACAAGGTAATATTGTTTTTGTTTATTATAAAACAGGACATTGCAATCAATACATAAGGAGTAAGGTTACGGTTAATTATAAAACTGAGCATGATAATCAGTGTACAGGGAATAATGTTACTGTTAATTATAAATCAAGGCATGTGAGTCAATGCACCGGGGAATAATGTTACTGTTAATTATAAAACATGATAATCAGCACATATGGGATTAATATTGATGTCCATTATAAAACAGGACATGGCAATCAATACACAAGGGAATAAGCTCAATGTTAATTATAATACACAGAATGATAATCACTGTTAATAATAATGTTACTGTTAATTATAGAAGTGTACATGGCAGTCAATGCCTGGGGAATAATATTACTGTCAATTTTAAAACAGGAAGGGATCATCAATACACAGGGGGAAAGTGGTACTGTTAATTATAAAACAGTATATGGCAAACAATCCAAGGGCGAATAATCATACTGTCAAATATAAAACAGGAATCATAATTAAAAGTGAATAACATTGCTGTTCATTTCAAACAGGGCATGATAATCAGTGCACTGGTGAGCAATGTTACTGTTAATTGTAAAACAGAGCATGATAATCAATACGCAGGCCAATAATGTTACTTTTAATTAAAAACAAAACAGGACATGATAATCAATGCACGGGGGACTAATTTTACTCTTAATTATAAAACAGGACATGATAATCAATGCACAGGGGAATAATATTACTGTTATTAAAACATAGGAAGACAATAAATACATAGGGGAATAACTTTATTCTCAGTTGTAAAACAGGACATGATAATAAAAACGCAGGGGAATAATGTTACTGCTTTTTTTTTATAAACCAGGACAAGGCAATCAACACACAGGGATAAAAGGTATTGTTAATTAGAAAATAGGACAGGATAATCTTTGCACAGGTCAATAGTTTTATTCTTAGTTATTAAAAACATGATAATGAATACACAGGGGAATAATTTTACTCATAATTATAAAACAGGACAAGGCAATAAACACACAGAGAATTAATTTTTTTGTTAATTATAAAACTGGACATTATAATCAATCAACAGGGGAATAATGTTACAGCTACTTATTAAACAGGGCATAATCATCAAGGCACGGGGGATAATGCTACTCTTGGTCATAAAACAGGACATGATAATCAATACACAGGGAAATAATGTTACTCTTAGTTATAAAACAGGACATGACAATTAATACACCAAGGGAATAATGTTACTGTTAATTATAAAACAGAGCATGATAATCACTGTGCAGGGAAATAACGTTACTCACAGTCATAAAACAGGGCATGGCAACCAATGCACGGCGGATAATGTTACTATTAATTATAAAACTGCACATGACATTAAATGGAATGGGAATACTGTTACTGTTAATTATAAAGCATTACATGGCAATCAATACACAGGAAAATAATGTTACTGTTAATTATAAAACAGGACACAGCAATCAACACGCAGGCATATAAGTTTACTGTAAATTATAAAACAGGAACTGATAATCAGTGCACAGGGGAATAATGTTACTGTTAATTATAAAACAGGGCATTATAATCAGTGGACAGAGATATAATGTTCCTGATAATAATAAAACAGGGATGACAATGAATGCGTTGGGGAACAATGTTACTGTTAATGATAAAGCAGTACGTGGCAAACAATGCACGGCGGTGAATGTTACTCTTAATTATAAAACAGGACATGATCATCAATACACAGGCGAACGATGGTGCTGTTAATTATAAAACAGTACATGGCAATCAATGCACGGGGGAATTTTGATGCTGTTAATAATAAAACAGGACATGACAATCAATACATAGGGAAATAATGCTACGCTTAATGGTAAACCAGGACAAGGCAATAAACAGACAGGAATTAAATGTATTTTTAATAATAAAATGGGACATGATAATCAATATGCAGGGGAATAATGTTACTCTTAATTATAAAACAGGACAAGGAAATTAGTGCACAGGGGAATAATATTTACACTTAATTATAAAACAAGGCATGGCAGCCAATGCACAGGGGAATAGTGTTACTGTTAATTACAATAGAGGGTATGATAATCAATGCACAGGTCAATAAGGTCGCTGTTAAATATTAAACAGGACATGATAATCAATACACAGGGGAATAATGTTACTGTGAATAATAAAGCAGGATATGGCAACCAATGCACGGCGGACAATGTTACTGTTAATTATAAAACTGTACATGGCCAGAAATGGACGGGGATTCGTGTTACTGTTAATTATAACAAGATGCACTGCAGCAACGCACCAAGGCTCCTTCGACAGCATCATCCAAACCCGTGACCTCTACCTCCTCGAAGGACAAGAGCAGCAGATGCATGGGAACATCACCACCTGGAAGTTTCCGTCCAAGTCACACACCATCCTGAATTGGAACTATATCGACGTTCCTTCACTGTCACTGGGTCAAAATCCTGGAACTCCCTTCCTAACAGCACTGTGGGCGTACCTACCTCACATGGACTGCAGCGGTTCAAGAAGGCAGCTCACCACCACCTTCTCTCTGGCAGTTGGACATGGGCAGCAAAGGCTGCCAACATCAGTGAGGCCCACATCCCATAAATGAATTAAAAAAACAACGACGCTATTCCCCTGTGTATAGATTATCATGACCTCGTTTTTAATTAATAGTAACATTATTTCCCTGTGCATTGATTAACATGCCCTGTTTTATATTTAACCTTAACATTATTCCCATGTGTACTGATTATCATGCCCTGTATTGTTGTTAACAGTAACAGCATTCCCATATGCATTGATGGCCATACCCTGTTTTATAATTATCCGTAACATTATTTCCTTGTGCATTGATTATCATGCCCTGTATTGTTGTTAACAGTAACAGTATTCCTCTGTGCATTGTTTGCATGCCTTGTTTTATAATAATCAGTAACATTATTCCCCTGTGCACTGATTATTATGACATGTTTTATGATTAACAGCAATATGATTCACTTTTAATTATGATGTCCTGTTTTATAATTGGCAGTAACATTATTCCCCCTTGGATCGTTTGCCATATTCTGTTCTTTAATTAATAGGACCAATTTTCCCTGTGTATTGATTATCCCTTCCTGTTTCCAAATCGACAGTTATATTATTCTCCAGGCATTGATTGCCATGTACACTTCTATAATTAGCTGCAACATTATTCCCCTGCACAGTGATTATCATGCTCTGTTTTACAATCAACAGTAACCTTATTCCCCTGTGCATTGATTATCATGTCCTGTTTTATATTTAACAGTAACATTATTCCCTTGTGTATGATTGTCATGTAATGTTTTATAATTAGGTACACACTGCTGCCACTGTGCGTCGGTGGTGGAGGGAGTGACTGTTTCTGGATGGTGTGCTAATCAAGCGGGCTGCTTTGTTCTGGATGGTGTCAAGTTACCTGAGTGTTGTTGGAGCTCCACCCATCCAGGCAAATGGCGAGTATTCCATCACACTCCTGACTTGTGCCTTGTAGATGGTGGACAGGATTTGGGGAGTCAGGAGGTGAGTTACTAGCCTCAGGATTCCTAGCCTCTGACCTGCTCTTGTCGCCACGGTATTGTTTGGCTCCTCCAGTTCAGATTCTGGTCAATGGTAGCCCCGAGGATGTTGATAAGAGTGATTCAGCGATGGTCATGCCATTGAATGTCAAGGGAGATGGTTAGATTCTCTGTTGTTGGAGATGGTCATTGCCTGGCACTTGTGTGGCGCAAATGTTACTTGCCACTTATCAGCCCAAGCCTGGATATTGTCCAGGTATTGCTGCATTCCTACATGGACGAATTCAGTATTTGAGGTGTCGCGAATGGTGCTGAACATTGTACAATCATCAGCAAACATCCCCACTTCTGACCTTATGATTGAAGGAAGGTCATTGATGAAGCAGCTGAAGATGGTTGGGCCGAGGGCACTACCCTGAGGAACTCCTGCAGTGATGCCCTGGAGCTCAGCTGATTGATCTCCAACAACCACAGCCATCGTCTTTTGCGCTAGGTATGACTCCAGCCAGCAGAGTGTTTTCCCCCTGATTCCCACTGACTCCAGTTTTGCTAGGGATATTTGATGCCATATTCGGTCAAATGCTGCATTGATGTCAAGGGCAGTCACTCTCATCTCACCTCTTGAGTTCAGCTCTTTTGTCCATGTTTGAACCAAGGCTGCAATGAGGTCAGAGTTGAGTGGCCCTGGCGGTACCCAAACTGAGCACCACTGAGTACGTTATTAATAAGCAAGTGCCGCTTGATGGCACTGTTGATGACACCTTCCATTACTTTACACATGATTGAGAGTAGACTGACGGGCCGGTAATTGGCTGGTTGGACTTGTCCTGCTTTTTGTGTACAGGACATACCTGGGCAATTTTACACGTTGCCGGGTACTTGCCAGTGTTGTAGCTACACTGGAACAACTTGGCTGCAATTTCTGGAGCACAGGTCTTCAGCACTATTGCCGGAATATTGCCAGGACCTATAACCTTTGCAGTGTCCAGTGCCTTCCGTCATTTCTTGATATCACGTGGAGTGAATCGAAATGGCTGAAGTCTAGCATCTGTAATGTTGGGGACTTCAGGCTGAAGATTGTTGCAAATGCTTCTGCCTTATCTTTCACACTGATGTGCTGTGTTCCCCCATCATTTAGGATGGGGATATTTGTGGAGCGACCTCCTCCAGTTAGTTGTTTAATTGCCTACCAACATTCACGACTGGATGTGGCAGGATTGCAGAGTATAGATTAGCTTCGCTCTGTTTTTTGCATGCTGATTATGCAGTTTGGCATGCAAATAGTCCCGAGCTTTAGCTTCACCAGGGTGACACCTCATTTTGAGGCATGCCTGGTGCTGCTACTGGCATGCCCTCCAGCACTCTTCATTGAGCCAGTGTTGGTCTCCTGGCTTGATGGTAATTGTAGGGTTTGGGGGGGGGGGGTGTTGGGTGGCGAATGCCCTGCCATGAAGTTACAGACTGTGTTTGAGTACAATTCTGCTGCTGCCGATGGGCCACAGCGCCTCATGGATGCCTGGTTTTGCATTGCTAGATCTGTTTGCAATCTATCCCATTTAGCACAGTGATCGTGCGACACAAAACGATGGACAGTATCCTCAATGTGAAGGCGGGACTTCGTCTCCACAAGGGCTGTGCGGTGGTCACTCTTACCCAAAAATTCATAGACAGCAGCCTCTGCCGCAGGCAGATTGGTGAGGACAAGGTGAAGTATGTTTTTAGCTTGTGTTGGTTCCGTCACCACCTGCCGTAGACACAGTCTAGCAGCTATGTCCTTGAGAACTCGGCCATCTCGGTCAGTAGTGGTGCCATCGAGCCACTCTTCATGTTTGACATTGACGTCCCCCACCCAGAGCACATTTTGTGCCCTTGCCACCCTCAGTGCTTCCTCCAAGTGATGTTCAACATGGAGGAGTACTGACTCATCAGTTGAGGGAGGGCGGTAGGTACTAATCAGTGGGAGGTTACCTTGCCCATGTTTGACCTGATGCCATGAGAGTTGTGAGGAATCCCAGGGCAACTCCCTCCCTACTGTAGACCACTTTCCCACCACCTCTATTGGGTCTGTCCTGCTGTTGGGACAGGAAATACCCAGGGATCGTGATTGCAGTGTCTGGGACATCGTCAGGTATGATTCCGTGAGTCTGACTATGTCAGGCTGTTGCTTGACTAATCTGTCTGACAGCTCTCCCAACTTTGGCACAAGCCCCCAGATGTTAGTAAGGAAGACTTTTCAGAGTCGGCAGGAGTGGGTTTGCCTATGTCGTTTCCGGTGCCTAGGTCGATGCCGGGTGGTCCGTCCGGTTTCATTCATTTCATTAACTTTGTAGCGGTTAGGTACAATTGAGCGGCTTGCGAGGCCGTTTCAGAGGGCATGTAAGAGTTAACCAAATTGCTGTTGGTCTGGATTCACATGTTGGCCAGACTCGGTAAGGACAGCAGTTTTCCGTCGCTCAAGGCCATTAGTGAACCAGATGGATTTTTACAACAATCGACAATGGTTTCATGGCCATCATTAGACTAACTTTTAAATTAATTATGAAACAGGACATGGCAATCTATACGCAGCGGAATGATGTTACTGTAAATTATAAAACAGGACATGATAATCCATACACAGCGGAATAATGTTACTGCGAATTATGCAACAGGACATGGCAATCAACACACAGAGGGAGAGGTTTTCTGTCAATTATAAAACACGACCTGATAATTAGTGCACGGGGAATAACGTTACTGCTAATTATAAAATGGACATGATAATCAATGTAAAGGGCAATAATGTAATATTTGGTTGCAAAACAGGACATGATGTTCGATACACAGGGGCAAAAATTTACTGTTAATTATAAAGCAGTACATGTTCGGTTAATTATAAAACAGGACCCGATAATCTGTCCGCAAGGAAATAATGTTACTGTTCATTGTAAGCCAGGACAAGACAATCAACACACAAGGATTAAATGTGCTGTTAATGATAAAATAGGACATGATAATCAATGCACAGCGGAATAATGTTATTCTTACTTATAAAACCGGACAAGGAAATTACAGCACAGGGACATAATGTTACTGTTCATTTAAAAAAAGGACATGATAATCAATGCAAATGTGAATAATGTTCCTCTTAGTTATAAAACAGGACATGACAATCAATACACTTGGGAATAATGCTACTGTTAATTATAAACTACACATGGCAATCAATGGACGGGGCATTAATGTTTCTGTTCATTATAAAACAGGAATCGACAATCATTAAACAGGGGAATAATATTGTTGTCCATTATAAAACACGACATGATAATCAGTGAACAGGGAAATAATGTTACTGTTAATTATGAAAAATTGACATGGCAATCAATACACAGGGGAATAATATTGATGTCCATTACAAAACATGACATGACAGTAAATACTCAGGGGAATAAGGTTACTGTTAATTATAAAACAGGATGCGATGATCAATACACAGGGGACAATGTTACTGTTAATTATAAAATAGGGCATGATAATCAATGCACAGGGGAATAATGTTGCTGGTAATTATAAAACTGTACTTGTTATTCAATGCACGGGGGAATAATGGTCCTGTTAATTCTAAAACAGGACATGATATAAACAGGGGACTAATATTTCTGTTAATTAGAAAACAAGAAATGATACCAAATGCACAGGGGAATAATTTTACTCTTAATTATAGAACAGGACATGATAATCAATACCAAGAGTATAAATGTCACTATTCATTACAAAATAATACATGATAATCAATAAGCGAAGGAAATATTGCTACAGTTAATTATAAAATGGGACATGGTAATCAATGCACAGGAGAATAATGTTACTGTCAATTATAAAACTGTACATGACAATCAATGGACTGCGGAGTCATGTTACTGTTAATCATAAAACAGGACACGCGTATCAATATATAGGTAAATAACATTGATGTCCGTTATAAAAGAGGACATGTCAATCAATATATAGGGGAATAATGTTGCAGTTAATCATAAAACAGGCCATGATAATAAATGCACACGGGAACATTGTTACTGTTAAATATAAAACAGTATATGGCCATCACTGCATAAAGGATTAATGTTACCATTAATTATAAACAGGACATGAAAATCAATACACAGGGGAATAATGTTACTGTTAATTATAAAACAGGGCATACACAGGAGAATAAGGTTTCTGTTATTCATAAAGCAGGGCACGATAATAAATGCGCAGGGGAATAATGTTACCGCTCATTATAGAAGTGCCTGGTGAATAATGTTACTATCAATTATAAAAGAGTACATGATAATAAAAAGGGAATAACCTTGCTGTTAATTATAAAACAGGGCATGATAATCACTTCACAGTGGAATACTGTTACTGTTAACTACAATACAGTGCATAATAATCAATACACGGGGCAATAAAGTTATGGTTAATTATAAAACAGCACATCATAATCAATACACTGGGGTATAATGTTACTGTTATTTATAAAACAGGGCGTGATAATCAGTACACAGGGGAGCAATGCTACTCTTCGTAATAACACAGGGCATGATAATCAATACACAGGGCAATATTGTTAATGTTAATTATAAAACAGGACCCGATAATCAGTGCACAAGGGGAGAATGTTACCGTGACTTATAAAACAGAACATGATAATCGATACACAGGGGATGATAATTAATGCACAGACAGATAATGTTAATTATAAAGCAGGGCATTATAAAAGCAGGGGGAAAATATTGCAATTAATTATAAAACAGGACATGATAATCAATACACTGGAGAATAATGTTACTGATAATTATAAAACAGTGCATGGCATTCAGTGCACGGGAGATTAATGTTACTGTTAATTATAAGACAGGAGATGACAATCATTTTACAGAGGAATAATGTTATGTTTAATTATAAAACATTGCATGATAATCAAGACACATGGGGAATAATGTTACTGTTAATTATAAAACAGGACATAATAATCAATACACAGGGGAATATTGTAACTGTTAATTATAAAACAGGACATAATAATCAATACACAGGGGAATATTGTAACTGTTACTTAAAAAAACAGGGCATGATTACCAATGCACTGGGGCATAATGTTACTGTTAACTATAAAGCAGGGCAAGGCAATCAACGCACAGGGATTAAATGTATTTTAAATTATAAAATAGGACATGATAATAAATACACAGATGAATTAAGTTAGTCTTAATTATAAAACAGGACAAGGGAATTAGTGCACAGGCGAATCATGTTGCTGTTAATTATAAAACGAGGCATGGCAGCCAATGCATAGGGGAATACTGTTACTGTTAATTGCAATGGAGGGCGTCATAATCAATGCACAGGTGAATAATGTTACTCTTAGTTACAAAACAGGGCATGATAATCAATGCACAGGTGAATAATGTCACTGTTAATTATAAAACTGGACACGATAGTCAAGACACAAGGGAATAACGTTACTCTGTTATAAAACAGGGCATAATAATCAAAGCGCAGGTGAATTATGTTACTGTTAATTATAAAATAGTGCATGGCCATCAATACAATGGGGAACAATGTTACCGTCAATTATAAAAGAGGACATGATAATTAAAAGGGAGTAATATTGCTGTTAATGATAAAACAGGGCATGATAATCAGTGCACAGGAGAATAATGTTACTCTTAGTTATAAAACAGGACATGATAATCAATACACAGGGGATTAATGTTACTCTTAGTTATAAAACAGGACATGATAATCAATACACAGGGGATTAATGTTACTCTTAGTTATAAAACAGGATATGATAATCAATACCCAGGGTATTAATTTTACTGTTAATTCTAAAACTGTACATGGCAATCAATACACGGGGAAATAAGGTTACAGTTAATTTAAAACAAGACGTGGCAATCGATGCACAGGTGAATAATGTTACTGTTAATTATAAAACGGTACTTGTTAATCAGCGCACGGAGGAATAATGTTACTGTTAATTATAAAACACGACATGATAAAAAACAGGGGACTAATATAGCTGTTCATTATAAAACAGGACAGGATCATATATGCACAGGGGAACATTGTTCCTGTTGATTTTAATACCGTATGTGGCAATTAGTGCACGGGGAATTAATGATACCGTTAATCATAAAACATGACATGACAACCAATGCACAGGTGAATAATGTTACCGTTAATTATAAAGCAAGACATGCCAATCAATATACAAGGGATTAATGCTACTGTTAATTACAAAGCAGAGCATGATAATCAGTATGCAGGGGAACAAGTTTACTGCTAACTATAAAGCAGGAAAGGATAATAATTATACAGGGGAACAATGTCACTGTTCATGACAAAAATGGAACTGATAATCAATACAGAGGGGAAGAAAGGTTTCTGATAATTATAAGACAGGACTTGATAATCATTGCACAGGCGATTAATGTTACAGATAATTAAGGAACAGGCAAGGCAGTCAATACGCAGAGGAATAATGTTACTGTTAATGATAAAGCAGGACATGGCAACCAATGCACAGTGGATAATGTTATTGTTAATTATAAAACTGGCTGTTCTGCGCTCATGACTATTGCCAACACCAATGCAGTTATATTCAGCTGGCCTCTGACACCGGAAACATCAAAGGAATGTACGATGGCATTAAGAGTGCTTTTGGGCCAAACATCAAGAAGATGGACCCCCTCAAATCTAAATCAGGGGACACAATCACTGACCAACGCAAGTTAATGGACCGCTGGGTGGAGCACTACCTAGAACTGTACTCCAGGAAAAATGTTGTCACTGAGACCATCCACAATGCAGCCCAGTCTCTGCCAGTCATGGATGAGCTGGATGTAAAGCCAACAAAATCGGAACTCAGTGATGTCATTGATTCTCTAGCCAGCGGAAAAGCTCCTGGAAAGGACGGCATTACCCCTGAAATAATCAAGAGTGCTACACTCTCAGCACTCTCCGAACTGCTTTGCCTGTGCTGGGACGAGGGAGCAGTACCACAGGAAATGCACGTTGCCAATATCATCACCCACTATAAGAACAAGGGTAAGCTCAATGACTGCAACAACTACCGTAGAATCGCCCTGCTCAGCATAGTGGAGAAAGTCATTCCTCGAGTCGCTTTAAACAGGCTCCAGAAGCTGGTGAAGCGTGTCTACCCTGAGGCACAGTGTGGCTTTCGAGCAGAGAGGTCCACCATTGACATGCTATTCTCCCTTCGTCATCTACGGGAGAAATGCCGTGAACAACAGATGCCCCTCTATTTTGCTTTCATTGATCTCACCAAAGCCTTTAACCTCGTCAGCAGACGTGGTTTCTTCAGACTACTAGAAAAGATCGTATGTCCACCAAAGCTACTTAGGGTCATCTCCTTATTACATGGCAATATGAAAGTCACAATTCAGCATAGCGGTGCCTCATCAGACTCCTTTCCTAACCTGAATGGAGTGAAACAGTGCTGGGTTCTCCCACCCACACTGTTTCGGGTCTTCTTCTATCTGCTGCTGTCACATGCGTTTACGTCTTCAGAAGAAGGAATTTTCCTCCACACAAGATCAGGTTCAGGATGTTCAACCTTGCCCGTCTAAGAGCAAAGACCAAAGTATGGAAAGTCTTCATCAGGGAACTCCTCTTTGCTGACGATGCTGCATTAACATTTGACACTGAAGAGTGTCTGCAGAGACTCATCATCAGGATTGAGGATGCCTGCAATGAATTTGGTCTAATCATCAGCCTCAAGGAAATTGACATCATGGGACAGGACGTCAGAAACGCTCCATCCATCAATATCGGTGACTACGCTCTGGAAGTGGTTCAAGAGTTCACCGACCTGGGCTCAACTATCACCAGTAACCTGTCTCTCGATGCAGAAATCAACAAGCGTATGGGAAAGGCTTCCACTGCTATGTCCAGACTGGCCAAGAGAGTGTGGGAACATGGCGCACAGAAACGGAACACAAAACCTTGAGTGTATCAAGCCTGTGTCCTCAGTACCTTGCACTATGGCAGCGAGGCCTGGACAACGTATGTCAGCCAAGAGCGGCGTCTCAATTCATTCCATCTTCGCTGCCTCCAGAGAATACTTGGCATCAGGGGGCAGGGCCGTATCTCCAACATAGAAGTCCTCGAGGCGACAAATATCCACAGCTGATACACCCTACTGAGCCAACAGCGCTTGAGATGGCTTGGCCATGTGAGCCGCATGGCAGATGGCAGGATCCCCAAGGAGACATTGTGTAGCGAGCTCGGCACTGGTATCAGCCCCACAAGCCATCCATATCTCCGGTTTAAAGACGTCTGCAAACGCGACATGAAGTCCTGTGACATTGATCACAAGTCGTGGGAGTCAGTTGCTAGTGATCAGTTGCCAGAGCTGGCGGGCAGCCATAAAGACGGGTCTAAAGTGTGGCGAGTCTACGAGACTAAGCAGTTGGCAGGAATAAAGACAGAGCGCAAGGGGAGAGCCAACTGCGCAACAGCCTCAACAACCAATTTTACTTGCAGCACCTGTGGAAGAGTCTGTCACTCTAGTATTGGCCTTTATAGCCACTCCAGGCGCTGCTACACAAACCATTGACCATCTCCAGGCGCTTACACATTGTCTCTCGAGACAAGGAGGCCAAAGAAGAAGAAGAATTATAAAACTGTACATGGCAATAAATGGACTTGCGATTAATGTTACTGTTAATTATAAAACAGAGCATGATGATCACTATGCAGGGAAATAATGTCACCACTAATTATAGAAGTGTACATGGCAATCAATGCCTGGGGAATAATATTACTGTCAATTTTAAAACAGGAAGGGATAATCAATACAGAGGGGGAAAATGGTACTGTTAATTATAAAACAGTATATGGCAAACAATGCAAGGGGGAATAATGTTACTTTCAATTATAAAACAGGACATGATAATCAATACACAGCAAAAGAATATTAATGTCCATTATGAAACAGGACATGATAATTAATACACAGGGGAATATGGTTACTGTTAATTATAAAACAGAGCATGATGAGCACTGTGCAGGGGGATAATGTTAACGCTAATTATAAAAGTGGACTTGGCAATGAATGAAGAGGGAATAATATTACTGTCAATTTTAAAACAGAAAGGGATAATCAATACACAGGGGGGGAAAATGGCACTGTTAATTATAAAACAGTATATGGCAAACAATCCAAGGGCTATAATGTTACTTTTAATTAGAAAACAGGGCATTTTAATTAAAAGGGAAGAACATTGCTGTTAATGACAATACAGGGCATGATAATCAGTGCACAGGGGAATAATGTTCCTGTTCAAGATAAAACAGGACAAGACACTTAATGCACAGGGGAATATTGTTACTGTTAATTACAAAGCAGCACTTGGTAATCAATACAAAGGGAACTTCTGGAACTGTTAATTATAAAACAAGACATGATCATCAATGGACAGGCGAATAATGTTATCGTGAATTATAAAACAGGAGATGATAATCTATACACGGTCGAATAATGATATTATTACTGTTGGTCACAAAACATGTGATGATAATCAACACACAGGCGAATAATATTACTGTTAGTTATATAACAGGACATGGCAATCAACGCAGAGGGAAATAGTGTTACAGATAATTATAAAACAGGACATCATAATCAATACGCAGGTGAATTATGTTGCTGTTAATGATAAAACAGGATATGGGCAATCAGTACACTGGAAATTACATTACTGTCAATTGTAAATCGGTGCATGATAAACAATAGGCAGAAGAATAATGTGACAGTAAATTGTTAAAAACAGGACGTGACATTCAATACACAGGGTAATAATGTTGCTGTTAATTATAAGCCATGGCATGATAATCAATGCACCAGGAATTATATTATTGTTAATTATAAAAGCAGAGAAGAAAAAACAGACAGGGGAATAATGTTCCGGCTAATTGCAAAGCAGGGCATGATAATCAATGCACAGGGGGATAATGTTACTGTTAATTATAAAACAGGACATGGCAATCAGTACACAGGGTGATAATGCAGCTCTTAAGTTATCAAACAGGACATGATAATCAATACATAGGGGAATACTGTGACAGGTGGTTACAGAACAGTACTTGCCAATCAATGCAAGAAGAAATAATGTCACTGTCAATTATAAAATGGACATGATAATAAACAGGGAAATAATATTGCTGTTAATTATTAAACAGCGCATGATTATCAATACACAGGGGAATAATGTTACTGCTATTATTAAAGCAGTACATAATAATCCGGTGGGAGGAGGGGATGCAAGGGGGAGGGGTAGAGGGAGGGGGTGGGGGGGGTGCAGGGGAAGGGGGTGCGGGGTGAAGATGGTGCGAGGGGGGGGCGGGCTGGGACGGGGTTGTGAGGGGGTGAGCTGAGAGGGTGGAGCAGGGAAGGGGACGGGGGTTGGGGGGGGTGGAAGGGGGGTAAAGGGGGGGGGAGGGAGGGTGGAATCTGGTGCAGGTAATAAGCCATTTCCTCAGTGCCCACCATCGACGTCCGGAAAGCTCATCCACGTCCTTCGGGAGGTGAAGCATCATTTGGCAGACTTAGAGGTGATTACATTTGCTAAGGGTTTTTTTTTTGCAGTGGTTTAAATAAAGGCATGCAGCATTGCCGACAGTGCGCTGCAGATGCTCTCCGAGCCATCTCCCGCGGGCGCTTTGAAGTTGCGGCCGGGGGGGCCGTTCGTGGATGTTTTGGGTGTTCGGGGCACCTTTTCACAGGACTTCTCTCGGGTCCCGCAGCTCCTTCTTCACCTCAATGGACTTACCGCATGCCGTGGCTGCAGACACTCTGGACTGTGAAGACAGCAGGATCGGAGATTGAAGTATCGGCAGCTGTTCTCGTCAGTTTCATCCGGATCAATTTCATTGAGAAAACAAAGAGCAGGTGTGGCTGGGGGAGGGCAGTGGGCCCAGGTAACATACACTAAACTAACTGTTAACTTTTAGATAGGGCTAAAATGAACTGACTTAAAGAGCCAGGGGAATTTAAACAGTTTAAGAGGGCAGATTGGGGGAGAAAACGTTAGGGATGGGAGCAGATGGCCATGGATAGAGTTGAACAGCAAGGGAGGTTCCTAGGGAGCTTCCAGCCCAGGAGCCATCTTGAAAAGCTGGGCACCCCCTGCACCCCCCCCACCCCCTCCCTCTACCCCTCCCCCTTGCATCCCCTCCTCCCACCGGCACCATCCTACACCTGTGTAGGGGCCCCAACAACCCCACTGCCTTGTGGGCGTCTCGGGAGAGACCAAGGCTAAGGGAGTAAACCCTAACAGAAAATCCGGAGCGGAACCCCGTAGGCGGTCATGTGTCACCTTTGGCATGTTTCCGGCAGTTCCTGCAGCCATACTGGTGCCAAACGTCGTGTCCTGCACTCCTTTGGACCCCACCAGAAAGGCCGAGAGGGGGGTTTTGACGACTGGGCAACTCTCAACCTCCATAAATTTGCCCAGGCATGCGCCATGGAGAGGTCACTCCATAGTTGCCTCACAGCGACTGAAACAACACGGAAGGCAGCAGTTACGGGTTATAAGTCCAGATAAATTGGCGTAGAAACTGGGCGCCACGGGTTGCCTTTGTCGGTGGGAGAGGTCATTGCACCTCACTGGACAGCTACCGCCCGCCTCAAACCGGGCAGCCCCCGGTCAATAAGGTTCTGTCCCGCCACAGTCTGCCTGCTTCAATGGGTGCTTGGAGCTCAGGGTCATTGCCCGAAAGGTGGACTGACACACCGCACCAAACAACATGAAAAAAGGAAAGAAGGTACCAGCCCTTCGCTTTGCAAGCTGGAACGTCAGAACTATGTGTCCTGGCCTGTCGGAAGACCTTACACAAATCAACGATTCTCGGAAGACCGCCATCATTAACAACGAGCTCAGTAGACTCAATGTGGACATTGCAGCACTTCAGGAGACTCGCCTCCCCGCGAGTGGCTCTCTAGCAGAGCAAGACTACACCTTCTTCTGGCAGGGCAGGGATCCTGAAGAACCAAGACAGCATGGAGTGGGCTTCGCCATCAGAAACTCCTTGCTCAGCATGATAGAGCCTCCCTCAAATGGCTCGGAACGCATACTGTCCATCCGACTGCTCACCACCTCTGGTCCAGTACACCTACTCAGCATCTATGCTCCAACACTCTGTTCCGCACCTGAAGCTAAAGACCAGTTCTATGAACAACTCCATAACATCATTAGCAGCATCCCCAACACCGAACACCTATTCCTGCTGGGGGACTTTAATGCCAGGGTTGGGGCCGACCATGACTCATGGCCCTCCTGCCTTGGGCGCTATGGCGTTGGAAGGATGAATGAGAACGGGCAGAGACTGCTTGAGTTGTGTACCTATCATAACCTCTGCATCACCAACTCGTTCTTTCACACTAAACCCTGTCACCAGGTTTCATGGAGGCACCCAAGATCACGTCGTTGGCACCAGCTAGACCTCATTGTCACAAGGCGAGCCGCCTTAAACAGTGTTCAAATCACACGCAGCTTCCACAGTGCGGACTGCGACACCGACCACTCCCTGGTGTGCAGCAAGGTTAGACTCAGACCAAAGAAGTTGCATCATTCCAAGCAGAAGGGCCACCCGCGCATCAACACGAGCAGAATTTCTCACCCACAGCTGTTACAAAAATTTCTAAATTCACTTGTAACAGCCCTTCAAAACACTCCCACAGGGGATGCTGAGACCAAGTGGGCCCACATCAGAGACGCCATCTATGAGTCAGCTTTGACCACCTACGGCAAAAGTGCGAAGAGAAATGCAGACTGGTTTCAATCTCATAATGAAGAGCTGGAACCTGTCATAGCCGCTAAGCGCATTGCACTTTTGAACTACAAGAAAGCCCCCAGCGATTTAACATCCGCAGCACTTAAAGCAGCCAGAAGTACTGCACAAAGAACAGCTAGGCGTTGCGCAAACGACTACTGGCAACACCTATGCAGTCATATTCAGCTGGCCTCAGACACCGGAAACATCAGAGGAATGTATGATGGCATGAAGAGAGCTCTTGGGCCAACCATCAAGAAGATCACCCCCCTCAAATCTAAATCGGGGGACATAATCACTGACCAACGCAAACAGATGGACCGCTGGGTTGAGCACTACCTAGAACTGTACTCCAGGGAGAATGGTGTCACTGAGACTGCCCTCAATGCAGCCCAGCCTCTACCAGTCATGGATGAGCTGGACATACAGCCAACCAAATCGGAACTCAGTGATGCCATTGATTCCCTAGCCAGCGGAAAAGCCCCTGGGAAGGACAGCATTACCCCTGAAATAATCAAGAGTGCCAAGCCTGCTATACTCTCAGCACTACATGAACTGCTATGCCTGTGCTGGGACGAGGGAGCAGTACCCCAGGACATGCGCGATGCCAACATCATCACCCTCTATAAAAACAAAGGTGACCGCGGTGACTGCAACAACTACCGTGGAATCTCCCTGCTCAGCATAGTGGGGAAAGTCTTTGCTCGAGTCGCTCTGAACAGGCTCCAGAAGCTGGCCGAGCGCGTCTACCCTGAGGCACAGTGTGGCTTTCGTGCAGAGAGATCGACTATTGACATGCTGTTCTCCCTTCGTCAGATACAGGAGAAATGCCGTGAACAACAGATGCCCCTCTACATTGCTTTCATTGATCTCACCAAAGCCTTTGACCTCGTCAGCAGACGTGGTCTCTTCAGACTACTAGAAAAGATCGGATGTCCACCAAAGCTACTAAGTATCATCACCTCATTCCATGACAATATGAAAGGCACAATTCAACATGGTGGCTCCTCATCAGAGCCCTTTCCTATCCTGAGTGGTGTGAAACAGGGCTGTGTTCTCGCACCCACACTTTTTGGGATTTTCTTCTCCCTGCTGCTTTCACATGCGTTCAAATCCTCTGAAGAAGGAATTTTCCTCCACACAAGATCAGGGGGCAGGTTGTTCAACCTTGCCCGTCTAAGAGCGAAGTCCAAAGTACGGAAAGTCCTCATCAGAGAACTCCTCTTTGCTGACGATGCTGCTTTAACATCTCACACTGAAGAATGCCTGCAGAGTCTCATCGACAGGTTTGCGTCTGCCTGCAATGAATTTGGCCTAACCATCAGCCTCAAGAAAACGAACATCATGGGGCAGGATGTCAGAAATGCTCCATCCATCAATATTGGCGACCACGCTCTGGAAGTGGTTCAAGAATTCACCTACCTAGGCTCAACTATCACCAGTAACCTGTCTCTAGATGCAGAAATCAACAAGCGCATGGGTAAGGCTTCCACTGCTATGTTCAGACTGGCCAAGAGAGTGTGGGAAAATGGCGCACTGACACGGAACACAAAAGTCCGAGTGTATCAGGCCTGTGTCCTCAGTACCTTGCTCTACGGCAGCGAGGCCTGGACAACGTATGCCAGCCAAGAGCGACGTCTCAATTCATTCCATCTTCGCTGCCTTCGGAGAATACTTGGCATCAGGTGGCAGGACTATATCTCCAACACAGAAGTCCTTGAAGCGGCCAACATCCCCAGCTTATACACACTACTGAGTCAGCGGCGCTTGAGATGGCTTGGCCATGTGAGCCGCATGGAAGATGGCAGGATCCCCAAAGACACATTGTACAGTGAGCTCGCCACTGGTATCAGACCCACCGGCCGTCCATGTCTCCGTTATAAAGACGTCTGCAAACGCGACATGAAATCGTGTGACATTGATCACAAGTCGTGGGAGTCAGTTGCCAGCATTCGCCAGAGCTGGCGGGCAGCCATAAAGACAGGGCTAAATTGTGGCGAGTCGAAGAGACTTAGTAGTTGGCAGGAAAAAAGACAGAGGCGCAAGGGGAGAGCCAACTGTGCAACAGCCCCAACAAACAAATTTCTCTGCAGCACCTGTGGAAGAGCCTGTCACTCCAGAATTGGCCTTTATAGCCACTCCAGGCGCTGCCTCACAAACCACTGACCACCTCCAGGCGCGTATCCATTGTCTCTCGAGATAAGGAGGCCCAAAAGAAAAAGAACATAATAATCAGTGCACGATGGAATAATGTTACAGTTAATTATAAAAAGGACGTTGCAATCAATACACAGGGAAATAATGTTACTTTTAATTATAAAAAGGACATCTAAATCAATACACAGGGAAATAATGTTACTGTTATTTATAAAAAGGACAGGGCAATCAATACACAGGGAAAAAATGTTACTGTTAATTATAAAAAAAGGACAGGGCAATCAATAGGCAGGGAAATAATGTTACTGTTAATTATAAAACGGACAGGGCAATCAACACAGGGAAATAATGTCACTGTTAATTATAAAAAGGACAGGGCAATCAATATAAAGGGAAATAATGTTACTGTTATTTATAAAAAAGGACAGGGCAATCAATACACAGGGAAATTATCTTACTGTTAATTATAAAAAGGACAGGGCAATCAATAAACTGGGAAATAATGTTACTGTTATTTATAAAAAAGGACAGGGCAATCTATACACAGGGAAATTATCTTACTGTTAATTATAAAAAGGACAGGGCAATCAATACACAGGGAAATAATGTTACTGTTATTTATAAAAAAGGACAGGGCAATCTATACACAGGGAAATTATCTTACTGTTAATTATAAAAAGGACAGGGCAATCAATACACAGGGAAATAATGTTACTGTTATTTATAAGAAAGGACAGAGCAATCAAATCACAGGGAAATAAAGTTGCTGTGAATTATAAAAAGGACAGGGCAATCAATACACAGGGAATTAATATTACAGTTATTTATAGAAAAGGACAGAGCAATCAAAACATAGGGAAATAATGTTACTGTTATTTATAAATAAGGACAGGGCAATCAATAAACGGGGAAATAATGTTACTGTTATTTATAAAAAGGACAGGGCAATCTATACACAGGGAAATAATGTTACTGTTAATTCTAAAAAAGGACAGGGCAATCAATACACAGGGAAATAATGTTACTTTTAATTATAAAAAGGACAGGTAAATCAATACACAGGGAAATAATGTTACTGTTATTTATAAAAAGGACAGGGCAATCAATACACAGGGAAAAAATGTTACTGTTAATTATAAAAAAGGACAGGGCAATCAATAGGCAGGGAAATAATGTTACTGTTAATTATAAAAAGGACAGGGCAATCAACACAGGGAAATAATGTTACTGTTATTTATAAAAAGGATAGGGCAATCAATACACAGGGAAATAATGTTACTGTTAATTATAAAAAGGACAGGGCAATCAATATAAAGGGAAATAATGTTACTGTTATTTATAAAAAAGGACAGGGCAATCAATACACAGGGAAATAATGTTACTGTTGATTATAAAAAGGACAGGGCAATCAATATACCGGGAAATAATGTTACTGTTATTTATAAAAAGGACAGGGCAATAAATACACAGGGAAATAATGTTACTGTTATTTATAAAAAGGACAGGGCAATCAATACACAGGGAATTAATGTCACTGTGAATTATAAAAAGGACAGGGAAATCAATACACAGGGGAATAATGTTACTGTTATTTAAAAAAAAAGGACAGGGCAATCTTTCCACAGGGAAATAATGTTACTGTTAATTCTAAAAAAGGACAGGGCAATCAATACACAGGGAAATAATGTTAATGTTAATTATAGAAAAGGACAGGGCAATCAATAGACAGGGAAATAATGTTACTGTTCATTATAAATAAGGACAGGGCAATCAATAGGCAGGGAAATAATGTTACTGTTAATTATAAAAAGGACAGGGCAATCAATACACAGGGAAATAAAGTTACTGTTATTTATAAAAAGGACAGTGCAATCAATACACAGGGAAATAATGATAATGTTAATAATAAAAAGGACAGGGCAATCAATATACAGGGAAATAATGTTACTGCTATTTATAAAAATGACAGGTTAATAAATATGCAGGGAAATAATGTTACTGTTAATTATAAAAAAGGACAGGGCAATCAATACACAGGGAAATAATGTTACTGTTAATTGTAAAAAAGGACAGGGCAATCAATACACAGGGAAATAATGTTACTGTTAATTATAAAAAGGACAGGGCAATCAATACACAGGGAAATAAAGTTACTGTTATTTATAAAAAGGACAGTGCAATCAATACACAGGGAAATAATGATAATGTTAATAATAAAAAGGACAGGGCAATCAATATACAGGGAAATAATGTTACTGCTATTTATAAAAATGACAGGTTAATAAATATGCAGGGAAATAATGTTACTGTTAATTATAAAAAGGACAGGGCAATCAATACACAGGGAAATAATGTTACTGTTAATTATAAAAAGGACAGGGCAATCAATACACAGGGAAATAATGTTACTGTTATTTATAAAAAGGATAGGGCAATCTATACACAGGGAAATAATGTTACTGTTATTTATAACAAAGGACAGGGCAATCTATACACAGGGAAATAATGTTACTGTTATTTATAACAAAGGACAGGGCAATCTATACACAGGGAAATAATGTTACTGTTATTTATAAAATGGACAGGGCAATCTATACACAGGGAAATAATGTTACTGTTATTTATAAAATGGACAGGGCAATCTATATACAGGGAAATAATGTTACTGTTATTTATAAAAAAGGGTTAGGGCAATCAATATGCAGGGAAATAATGTTACTGTTATTTATAAAAAAGGACAGGGCAATCAATATACAGGGAAATAATGTTACTGTTAATAAAAAAAATGACAGGGCAATAAATACGAAGGGAAATAATGATAATGTTAATTATAAAAAGGACAGGGCAATCAATATACAGGGAAATAATGTTACTGTTACTGATAAAAAGGACAGGGCAATAAATATACAGGGAAATAATGTTACTGTTAATTATAAAAAGGACAGGGCAATCAATATACAGGGAAATAATGTAACTGTTACTGATAAAAAGGACAGGGCAATAAATATACAGGGAAATAATGTTACTGTTAATTATAAAAAGGACAGGGCAATCAATATACAGGGAAATAATGTAACTGTTACTGATAAAAAGGACAGGGCAATAAATATACAGGGAAATAATGTTACTGTTATTTATAAAAAGGACAGGGCAATCAATACATAGGGAAATAATGATAATGTTAATTATAAAAAGGACAGGGCAATCAATACACAGGGAAATAATGTTACTTTTAATTATAAAAAGGACATCTAAATCAATACACAGGGAAATAATGTTACTGTTATTTATAAAAAGGACAGGGCAATCAATACACAGGGAAAAAATGTTACTGTTAATTATAAAAAAAGGACAGGGCAATCAATAGGCAGGGAAATAATGTTACTGTTAATTATAAAAAGGACAGGGCAATCAACACAGGGAAATAATGTCACTGTTAATTATAAAAAGGACAGGGCAATCAATATAAAGGGAAATAATGTTACTGTTATTTATAAAAAAGGACAGGGCAATCAATACACAGGGAAATTATCTTACTGTTAATTATAAAAAGGACAGGGCAATCAATAAACTGGGAAATAATGTTACTGTTATTTATAAAAAAGGACAGGGCAATCTATACACAGGGAAATTATCTTACTGTTAATTATAAAAACGACAGGGCAATCAATACACAGGGAAATAATGTTACTGTTATTTATAAAAAAGGACAGGGCAATCTATACACAGGGAAATTATCTTACTGTTAATTATAAAAAGGACAGGGCAATCAATACACAGGGAAATAATGTTACTGTTATTTATAAGAAAGGACAGAGCAATCAAATCACAGGGAAATAAAGTTGCTGTGAATTATAAAAAGGACAGGGCAATCAATACACAGGGAATTAATATTACAGTTATTTATAGAAAAGGACAGAGCAATCAAAACATAGGGAAATAATGTTACTGTTATTTATAAATAAGGACAGGGCAATCAATAAACGGGGAAATAATGTTACTGTTATTTATAAAAAGGACAGGGCAATCTATACACAGGGAAATAATGTTACTGTTAATTCTAAAAAAGGACAGGGCAATCAATACACAGGGAAATAATGTTACTTTTAATTATAAAAAGGACAGGTAAATCAATACACAGGGAAATAATGTTACTGTTATTTATAAAAAGGACAGGGCAATCAATACACAGGGAAAAAATGTTACTGTTAATTATAAAAAAGGACAGGGCAATCAATAGGCAGGGAAATAATGTTACTGTTAATTATAAAAAGGACAGGGCAATCAACACAGGGAAATAATGTCACTGTTAATTATAAAAAGGATAGGGCAATCAATACACAGGGAAATAATGTTACTGTTAATTATAAAAAGGACAGGGCAATCAATATAAAGGGAAATAATGTTACTGTTATTTATAAAAAAGGACAGGGCAATCAATGCACAGGGAAATAATGTTACTGTTGATTATAAAAAGGACAGGGCAATCAATATACCGGGAAATAATGTTACTGTTATTTATAAAAAGGACAGGGCAATAAATACACAGGGAAATAATGTTACTGTTATTTATAAAAAGGACAGGGCAATCAATACACAGGGAATTAATGTTACTGTGAATTATAAAAAGGACAGGGAAATCAATACACAGGGGAATAATGTTACTGTTATTTAAAAAAAAAGGACAGGGCAATCCTTCCACAGGGAAATAATGTTACTGTTAATTCTAAAAAAGGACAGGGCAATCAATACACAGAGAAATAATGTTAATGTTAATTATAGAAAAGGACAGGGCAATCAATACACAGGGAAATAATGTTACTGTTCATTATAAATAAGGACAGGGCAATCAATAGGCAGGGAAATAATGTTACTGTTAATTGTAAAAAAGGACAGGGCAATCAATACACAGGGAAATAATGTTACTGTTAATTATAAAAAGGACAGGGCAATCAATACACAGGGAAATAAAGTTACTGTTATTTATAAAAAGGACAGTGCAATCAATACACAGGGAAATAATGATAATGTTAATAATAAAAAGGACAGGGCAATCAATATACAGGGAAATAATGTTACTGCTATTTATAAAAATGACAGGTTAATAAATATGCAGGGAAATAATGTTACTGTTAATTATAAAAAGGACAGGGCAATCAATACACAGGGAAATAATGTTACTGTTAATTATAAAAAGGACAGGGCAATCAATACACAGGGAAATAATGTTACTGTTATTTATAAAAAGGATAGGGCAATCTATACACAGGGAAATAATGTTACTGTTATTTATAACAAAGGACAGGGCAATCTATACACAGGGAAATAATGTTACTGTTATTTATAACAAAGGACAGGGCAATCTATACACAGGGAAATAATGTTACTGTTATTTATAAAATGGACAGGGCAATCAAGACACAGGGAAATAATGTTACTGTTATTTATAAAATGGACAGGGCAATCTATACACAGGGAAATAATGTTACTGTTATTTATAAAAAAGGGTTAGGGCAATCAATATACAGGGAAATAATGTTACTGTTATTTATAAAAAAGGACAGGGCAATCAATATACAGGGAAATAATGTTACTGTTAATAAAAAAAATGACAGGGCAATAAATACGAAGGGAAATAATGATAATGTTAATTATAAAAAGGACAGGGCAATCAATATACAGGGAAATAATGTTACTGTTACTGATAAAATGGACAGGGCAATAAATATACAGGGAAATAATGTTACTGTTAATTATAAAAAGGACAGGGCAATCAATATACAGGGAAATAATGTAACTGTTACTGATAAAAAGGACAGGGCAATAAATATACAGGGAAATAATGTTACTGTTAATTATAAAAAGGACAGGGCAATCAATATACAGGGAAATAATGTAACTGTTACTGATAAAAAGGACAGGGCAATAAATATACAGGGAAATAATGTTACTGTTATTTATAAAAAGGACAGGGCAATCAATACATAGGGAAATAATGATAATGTTAATTATAAAAAGGACAGGTCAATCAATATACAGGGAAATAATGTTACTGTTACTGATAAAAAGGACAGGGCAATAAATATACAGGGAAATAATGTTACTGTTATTTATAAATAAGGACAGTGCAATAAATATACAGGGAAATAATGTTACTGCTATTTATAAATAAGGACAGGGCAATCAAAACACAGGGAAATAATGTTATTGTTATTTATAAAAAGGACAGGGCAATCTATACACAGTGAAATAATGTTACTGTTATTTATAACAAAGGACAGGGCAATCAATACACAGGGAAATAATGTTACTGTTATTTATAAAAAAGGACAGGGCAATCAATACACAGGGAAATCCTGTTACTGTTAATTATAAAAAGGACAGGGCAATCTATGCGCAGGGAAATAATGTTACTGTTATTTATAAAAAAGGACAGGGCAATCTATACACAGGGAAATAATCTTACTGTTAATTCTAAAGTAGGACAGAGCAATCAATAGATAGGGAAATAATGTTCCTGTTATTTATAAAAAGGACAGGGCAATCAATATACAGGGAAACAATGTTACTGTTATTTATTAAAAGGACAGGGCAATCAATATACAGGGAAATAATGTTACTGTTATTTATAAAAAAGGACAGGGCAATCAATATGCAGGGAAATAATGTTACTGTTATTTATAAAAAATGACAGGGCAATCAATACACAGGGAAATAATCTTACTGTTAATTCTAAAATAGGGCAGAGCAATCAATAGATAGGGAAATAATGCTACTGTTATTTATAAGAAGGACAGGGCAATCAATATACAGGGAAACAATGTTACTGTTATTTATAAAAAGGACAGGGCAATCAATAAACAAGGAAATAATGTTACTGTTAATTATAAAACGGACAGGGTAATCAATACACAGGGAAATAATGTTACTGCTTTTTATAAAAAGGACAGGGCAATCTATGCACAGGGAAATAATGTTACTGTTATTTATAAAAAAGTAACAGGGCAATCAATACACAGGGAAATGATGTTACTGCTATTTATAAAAAGGACAGGGCAATCGATACACAGGGAAATAATGTTACTGTTATTTATAAAAAAGGACAGGGCAATCAATACACAGGGAAATGATGTTACTGTTATTTATAAAAATGACAGGGCAATCAATATACAGGGAAATAATGTTACTGTTATTTATAAAAAGGAGAGGGCAATCAATAGATAGGGAAATAATGTTACTGTTATTTATAAAATGGACAGGGCAATCTATACACAGGGAAATAATGTTACTGTTATTTATAAAATGGACAGGGCAATCTATACACAGGGAAATAATGTTACTGTTATTTATAAAAAAGGGTTAGGGCAATCTATACACAGGGAAATCATGTTACTGTTAATTATAAAAAGGACAGGGCAATCTATACACATTGAAATAATGTTACTGTTATTTATAAAAAAGGACAGGGCAATCAATATACAGGGAAATAATGTTACTGTTAATTGTAAAAAAATGACAGGGCAATCAATACAAAGGGAAATAATGATAATGTTAATTATAAAAAGGACAGGGCAATCAATATACAGGGAAATAATGTAACTGTTACTGATAAAAAGGACAGGGCAATAAATATACAGGGAAATAATGTTACTGTTATTTATAAAGAGGACAGGGCAATCAATACATAGGGAAATAATGGTAATGTTAATTATAAAAAGGACAGGGCAATCAATATACAGGGAAATAATGTAACTGTTACTGATAAAAAGGACAGGGCAATAAATATACAGGGAAATAATGTTACTGTTATTTATAAATAAGGACAGGGCAATCAATACACAGGGAAATAATGTTACTGTTATTTATAAAAAGGACAGGGCAATCAATTCATAGGGAAATAATGATAATGTTAATTATAAAAAGGACAGGGCAATCGAGATACAGGGAAATAATGTAACTGCTACTGATAAAAAGGACAGTGCAATAAATATACAGGGAAATAATGTTACTGTTGTTTATAAATAAGGACAGGGCAATCAATACACAGGGAAATAATGTTATTGTTATTTATAAAAAGGACAGGGCAATCTATACACAGTGAAATAATGTTACTGTTATTTATAACAAAGGACAGGGCGATCAATACACAGGGAAATAATGTTACTGTTATTCATAAAAAAGGACAGGGCAATCAATACATAGGGAAATCCTGTTACTGTTAATTATAAAAAGGACAGGGCAATCTATGCGCAGGGAAAAAATGTTACTGTTATTTATAAAAAAGGACAGGGCAATCTATACACAGGCAAATAATCTTACTGTTAATTCTAAAATAGGACAGAGCAAACAATAGATAGGGAAATAATGTTACTGTTATTTATAAAAAGGACAGGGCAATCAATATACAGGGAAACAATGTTACTGTTATTTATAAAAAGGACAGGGCAATCAATATACAGGGAAATAATGTTACTGTTATTTATAAAAAAGGACAGGGCAATCAATAGACAGGGAAATAATGTTACTGTTAATTAAAAAAAATGACAGTGCAATCAATACAAAGGGAAATAATCTTACTGTTAATTCTAAAATAGGACAGAGCAGTCAATAGATAGGGAAATAATGTTACTGTTATTTATAAGAAGGACAGGGCAATCAATATACAGGGAAACAATGTTACTGTTATTTATAAAAAGGACAGGGCAATCAATACACAAGGAAATAATGTTACTGTTAATTATAAAACGGACAGGGTAATCAATACACAGGGAAATAATGTTACTGCTTTTTATAAAAAGGACAGGGCAATCTATACACAGGGATATAATGTTACTGTTATTTATAAAAAAGGACAGGGCAATCAATACACAGGGAAATGATGTTAGTGCTATTTAAAAAAAGGACAGGGCAATCTATACACAGGGAAATAATGTTACTGTTATTTATAAAAAAGGACAGGGCAATCAATACACAGGGAAATGATGTTACTGTTATTTATAAAAATGACAGGACAATCAATATACAGGGAAATAATGTTACTGTTATTTATAAAAAGGACAGGGCAATCAATACATAGGGAAGTAATGTTACTGTTAATTACAAAAAGGACAGGGCTATCAATTCACAGGGAAATGATGTTACTGTTGATTATAAAAAGGACAGGGCTATCAATATGCAGGGAAATAATGTTACTGTTAATTTTAAAAAAATGACAGGGCAATCAATACAAAGGGAAATAATGATAATGTTAATTATAAAAAGGACAGGGCAATCAATATACAGGGAAATAATGTAACTGTTACTGATAAAAAGGACAGGGCAATAAATATACAGGGAAATAATGTTACTGTTATTTATAAAAAGGACAGGGCAATCAATACATAGGGAAATAATGGTAATGTTAATTATAAAAAGGACAGGGCAATCAATATACAGGGAAATAATGTAACTGTTACTGATAAAAAGGACAGGGCAATAAATATACAGGGAAATAATGTTACTGTTATTTATAAAAAGGACAGGGCAATCAATACATAGGGAAATAATGGTAATGTTAATTATAAAAAGGACAGGGCAATAAATATACAGGGAAATAATGTAACTGTTACTGATAAAAAGGACAGGGCAATAAATATACAGGGAAATAATGTTACTGTTATTTATAAACAAGGACAGGGCAATCAATACACAGGGGAATAATGTTACTGTTATTTATAAAAAGGACAGGGCAATCAATTCATAGGGAAATAATGATAATGTTAATTATAAAAAGGACAGGGCAATCTATATACAGGGAAATAATGTAACTGTTACTGATAAAAAGGACAGTGCAATAAATATACAGGGAAATAATGTTACTGTTATTTATAAATAAGGACAGGGCAATCAATACACAGGGAAATAATGTTATTGTTATTTATAAAAAGGACAGGGCAATCTATACACAGTGAAATAATGTTACTGTTATTTATAACAAAGGACAGGGCGATCAATACACAGGGAAATAATGTTACTGTTATTTATAAAAAAGGACAGGGCAATCAATACATAGGGAAATCCTGTTACTGTTAATTATAAAAAGGACAGGGCAATCTATGCGCAGGGAAATAATGTTACTGTTATTTATAAAAAAGGACAGGGCAATCTATACACAGGCAAATAATCTTACTGTTAATTCTAAAATAGGACAGAGCAAACAATAGATAGGGAAATAATGTTACTGTTATTTATAAAAAGGACAGGGCAATCAATATACAGGGAAACAATGTTACTGTTATTTATAAAAAGGACAGGGCAATCAATATACAGGGAAATAATGTTACTGTTATTTATAAAAAAGGACAGGGCAATCAATAGACAGGGAAATAATGTTACTGTTAATTAAAAAAAATGACAGGGCAATCAATACAAGGGGAAATAATCTTACTGTTAATTCTAAAATAGGACAGAGCAGTCAATAGATAGGGAAATAATGTTACTGTTATTTATAAGAAGGACAGGGCAATCAATATACAGGGAAACAATGCTACTGTTATTTATAAAAAGGACAGGGCAATCAATACACAAGGAAATAATGTTACTGTTAATTATAAAACGGACAGGGTAATCAATACACAGGGAAATAATGTTACTGCTTTTTTATAAAAAGGACAGGGCAATCTATACACAGGGATATAATGTTACTGTTATTTATAAAAAAGGACAGGGCAATCAATACACAGGGAAATGATGTTACTGCTATTTAAAAAAAGGACAGGGCAATCTATACACAGGGAAATAATGTTACTGTTATTTATAAAAAAGGACAGGGCAATCAATACACAGGGAAATGATGTTACTGTTATTTATAAAAATGACAGGGCAATCAATATACAGGGAAATAATGTTACTGTTATTTATAAAAAGGACAGGGCAATCAATACATCGGGAAGTAATGTTACTGTTAATTATAAAAAGGACAGGGCTATCAATTCACAGGGAAATGATGTTACTGTTGATTATAAAAAGGACAGGGCTATCAATTCACAGGGAAATGATGTTACTGTCAATTATAAAAAAGGACAGGGCAGTCAATATACAGGGAAATAATGTTAGTGTTATTTATAAAAAGGACGGGGCAATCACTATACAGGGAAATAATGTTACTGTTATTTATAAATAAGGACAGTGCAATCAATACACAGGGAAATAATGTTACTGTTAATTACAAAAAGGACACGGCAATCTATACAAAGGGAAATAATGTTACAGTTATTTAAAAACAGCACAGGACAATCAATACACAAAGAATAATGTTGCTGTTATTTATGAAAAAGACAGGGCAATCAATATGCAGGGAAATAATGTCACTGTGATCTATAAAAAAGGACAGGACAATCAATACACAGGGAAATAATGTTACTGTTAATTATAAAAAGGACACTGCAATCTATACACAGGGAAATAATGTTACTGTTATTTATAAAAAGAACAGGGCAATCAATACACAGGGAAAAAATGTTACTGTAATTTATAAAAAGGACAGGGCATTCAATAGACAGGGAAATAATGTTACTTTTAATTATAAAAGGGACAGGGCAATCAATAGACAGGGAAATAATGTTACTGTTAATTATAAAAAGGACAGTGCAATCAATACACAGGGAAATAATGTTACTGTTAATTATAAAAAGGACAGGGCAATCTATACACAGGGAAATAATGTTACTGTTATTTATAAAAATGACAGGGCAATCAATACACAGGGAAATAATGTTACTGTTAATTATAAAAAGGACAGTGCAATCAATACACAGGGAAATAATGTTACTGTTATTTATAAAAATGACAGGGCAATCAATACACAGGGAAATAATGTTACTGTTAATTATAAAAAGGACAGTGCAATCAATACACAGGGAAATAATGTTACTGTTATTTATAAAAAAGGACAGGGCAATCAATACACTAAGAATAATGGTACTGTTATTTATAAAAAGGACAGGGCAATCAATATACAGGGAAATAATGTAACTGTTATTTATAAAAAAGGACAGGGCAATCAATACACAGGGAAATAATGTTACTGTTATTTATAAAAAGGACAGGGCAATCTATGCACAGTGAAATAATGTTACTGTTAATTATAAAAAAGGACAGGGCAATCAATACACCGGGAAATAATGTTACTGTTATTTATAAAAAAGGACAAGGCAATCAATACACAGGGAAATAATGTTACTGTTATTGAAAAAAAAGGACAGGGCAATCAATATAAAGGGAAATAATGATACTGTTATTTATAAAAAAGGACAGGGCAATCAAAACACAGGGAAATAATGTTACTGTTATTTATAAAAAGGACAGGGCAATCTATGCACAGGGAAATAATGTTACTGTTAATTATAAAAAGGACAGGGCAATCTATACACAGGAAAATAATGTTACTGTTATTTATAAAAAGGACAGGGCAATCTATACACAGGAAAATAATGTTACTGTTATTTATAAAAAGGACAGTGCAATCAATACACAGGGAAATAATGTTACTGTTATTTATAAAAAGGACAGGGCAATCAATATACAGGGAAATAATGTTACTGTTATTTATCAAAAAAGGACAGGGCAATCAAGACACAGGGAAATAATGTTACTGTTATTTATAAAAAGGAAAGGGCAATCAATATAAAGGGAAATAATGTTACTGTTATTTATAAAAAAGGACAGGGCAATCAATACACAGGAAAATAATGTTACTGTTATTTATAAAAAGGACAGGGCAATCTATGCACAGGGAAATAATGTTACTGCTAATTATAAAAAGGACAGGGCAATCTATACACAGGGAAATAATGTTACTGTTAATTATAAAAAGGACGGGCAATCAATATACAGGGGAAAAATGTTACTGTTTTTTATAAAAAAGACAGGGCATTCATTGCACAGGGAAATAATTTTACTGTTATTTATAAAAAGGACAGGGCAATCTATGCACAGGGAAATAATGTTACTGTTCATCATAAAACGGACAGGGCAATCTATACACAGGAAAATAATGTTACTGTTATTTATGAAAAGGACAGGGCAATCAAGACACAGGGAAATAATGTAACTGTTATTTATCAAAAGAACAAGGCAATCAATACACAGTGAAATAATGTTACTGCTATTTATAAAACGGACAGGGCAATCAATGCACAGAGAATAATGTTACTGTTATTTATTAAAAGGACAGTGCAATCAATATACAGGGAAATATTGTTACTTTTATTTATAAAAAAGGACAGGGCAATCAATACACAAGGAAATAATGTTACTGTTAATTATAAAAAGGACAGTGCAGTCAATACACAGGGAAATAATTTTACTGTTATTTATAAAAAGGACAGGGCAATCAATACATAGGGAAATAATGTTACTGTTATTTATATAAAGGACAGGGCAATCTATACACAGGGAAATTATATTGCTGTTAATTATGAAAAGGACAGGTCAAGCAATATTCAGGGAAATAATGTAACTGTTATTTATAAAAAGGACAGGGCAATCAATATACAGGGAAATAATGTTACTGTTAATTATAAAAAGGACAGGGCAATCAATACACAGGGAATTAATGTTACTGTTATTTATAAAAAGGACAGGGCAATCAATACACAGGGAAATAATGTTACTGTTAATTATAAAAAGGACAGGGAAATCTATACACAGGGAAATAGTGTTACAGAAAACTATACAAAAAGCTCATCGTAATCAATACGCAGGTGAATAATGTCACTGTCAGTTATGAAACTGGACATGATAATACTCAGTGTATCATTAATGTTTCGAGATGCAGCACTGAAAGAGACCCTTCGACCCACTGAGTCTATGCTGACCAACAACCACCCATTTATAATAACCCAACAGTAATCCCATATTCCCTGTCACCTCCCTCCACTTGGGGCAATTTTCATTGGCCAATTTACTTATCAACGTGCAAGTCTTTGGCTGTGGGAGAAAGCAGGAGCACCAGGTGCAAACCTGCACGGTCACAGGGAGAACCTTCAAACTTTGCATCGGCAATATCAAGAATCGAACCCGGGTCCTTCAAGCTGTGAGGCTGCAGTGCTAACCACTGCACCACTGTGTTAATTATGAAACATGACATGGGCAACCATAAACAGGGAAATTTTGTTACTGTTAATTATAAAACAGGGCACGATAAACAATGGGCAGGGAATAATGTTATTGTTAATCTTTTGATGGCCATGACAATCAATACAAAGGAAAATAATGTCACTGTTAATTATAAAACAGGACATGGCAATCAGGACACAGAGGAATAGAGTTACAGTTAATTACAAAACAGGGCATCATAATCAATTCTCAGGGGAATAATGTTACCCGTAATTATAAAACAGGTCATGATAATACACAGTGGAATAATATTTTTGTTAATTATAAAACAGGACATGAAAACATTAGACAGGGGAATAATGTTCCGGTTAACTGTGAAACAGGACATGGCATTTAGCACACAGGGGAATAATGCCTTGTTGAAGTATAAACTATGGCAAGATGCTCAATACAGAGGCGAATAATGTTACTGTAAGACAGGACATAATAATCAATACACGGGGAAATAATATTACTACTCAATATGAAGCAGAACATGATAATTAAGACACAGGTGAATAATGCTATGGTGAATTACAAAACAGGACAAGATAATCAATACACAGGCGAATAATGTTACTGTTATTTATAAAACGGACAGGGCAATCAATACACAAAGAATAATGTTGTTGTTATTTATGAAAAGGACAGGGCAATCAATATACAGGGAAATAATGTCACTGTTATCTGTAAAAAAGGACAGGACAATCATTACACAGGGAAATAATGTTACTGTTAATTATAAAAAGGACACTGCAATCTATACACAGGGCAATAATGTTACTGTTATTTATAAAAAGAACAGGGCAATCAATACACAGGGAAATAACGTTACTGTGATTTATAAAACGGACAGGGCAATCAATACAGAGAGAATAATGTTACTGTCATTTATAAAAACGGACAGGGCAATCAATATACAGGAAAATAATGTTACTGTCAACTATAAAAAAGACAGGGCATTCAATATGCAGGGAAATAATGTTACTGTTATTTATAAAAAAGAACAGGGCAATCAATAGACAGGGAAATAATGTTACTGTTAATTATAAACGGGACAGGGCAATCAATACACAGGGAAATAATGTTACTGTTATTTATAAAAAGGACAGGGCAATCAAAACAGGGAAATAATGTTACTGTTAATTATAAAAAGGACAGTGCAATCAATACACAGGGACAGGGCAATCAATATACAGGGAAATAATGTTACTGTTATTTATAAAAAAGGACAGGGCAATCAATACACAGGGAAATAATGTTACTGTTATTTATAAAAAAGGACAGGGCAATCAATACACAGGGAAATAAAGTTACTGTTAATTATAAAAAGGACAGTGCAATCAATACACAGGGAAATAATGTTACTGTTATTTATAAAAAGGACAGGGCAATCAATACACAGGGAAAAAATGTTACTGTTATTTATAAAAAGGAAAGGGCAATCAATATAAAGGGAAATAATGTTACTGTTATTTATAAAAAGGACAGGGCAATCTATGCACAGGGAAATAATGTTACTGTTAATTATAAAAAAGTACAGGGCAATCAATACAGAGGGAAATAATGTTACTGTTATTTATAAAAAAGGACAGGGCAATCAATACACAGGGAAATAATGTTACTGTTATTTACAAAAAGGAAATGGCAATCAATATAAAGGGAAATAATGTTACTGTTATTATTAAAAAAGGACAGGGCAATCAATACACAGGGAAATAATGTTACTGTTATTTATAAAAAGGACAGGGCAATCTATGCACAGGGAAATAATGTTACTGTTAATTATAAAAAGGACAGGGCAATCTATACACAGGAAAATAATGTTACTGTTATTTATCAAAAGGACAAGGCAATCAATACACAGTGAAATAATGTTACTGTTTTTTATAAAACGGACAGGGCAATCAATACACAGGGAAATAATGTTACTGTTATTTATAAAAAGGACAGGGCAATCAATACACAGGGAAATAAAGTTACTGTTTGTTATAAAAAAGGACAGGGCAATCAATACACAGGGAAATAATGTTACTGTTAATTATTAAAAGGACAGTGCAATCAATACACAGGGAAATAATGTTACTGTTATTTATAAAACGGACAGGGCAATCAATACATAGAGAATAATGTTACTGTTATTTATAAAAAGGACAGGGCAATCAATATACAGGGAATTAATGTTACTGTTATTTATAAAAAGGACAGTGCAATCAATACACAGGGAAATAATGTTACTGTTAATTATAAAAAGGACAGGGCAATCTATACACAGGGAAATAATGTTACTGTTACTTATAAAAAGGACAGGGCAATCAATACACAGGGAAATAAAGTTAGTGTTATTTATAAAAAGGACAGGGCAATCAATACACAGGGAAATAAAGTTACTATTATTTATAAAAAAGGACAGGGCAATCAATACACAGGGAAATAATGTTACTGTTAATTATTAAAAGGACAGTGCAATCAATACACAGGGAAATAATGTTACTGTTATTTATAAAACGGACAGGGCAATCAATACATAGAGAATAATGTTACTGTTATTTATAAAAAGGACAGGGCAATCAATATACAGGGAATTAATGTTACTGTTATTTATAAAAAGGACAGGGCAATCAATACACAGGGAAATAATGTTACTGTTAGATATAAAAATGAAAGTGCAATCAATATAAAGGGAAATAATGTTACTGTTATTTATAAAAAAGGACAGAGCAATCAATGGACAGGGAAATAATTTTACTGTTAATTATAAAAGGGACAGTGCAATCAATATACAGGGAAATAATGTTACAGTTATTTATAAAAAGGACAGGGCAATCAATATACAGGGAAATAATGTTACTGTTATTTATAAAAAAGGACAGGGCAATCAATACACCGGGAAATAATGTTACTGTTAGTTATAAAAAGGACAGTGCAATCAATACACAGGGAAATAATGTTACTGTTATTTATAAAACGGACAGGGCAATCAATACATAGAGAATAATGTTACTGTTATTTATAAAAAGGACAGGGCAATCAATATACAGGGAAATAATGTTACTGTTATTTATAAAAAAGGACAGGGCAATCAATACACAGGGAAATAATGTTACTGTTATTTATAAAAAGGACAGGGCAATCTAAGCACAGGGAAATAATGTTACTGTTAATTATAAAAAGGACAGGGCAATCAATATACAGGGAAATAATGTTACTGTTATTTATAAAAAAGGACAGGGCAATCAATATACAGGGAAATAATGTTACTGTTATTTATAAAAAAGGACAGGGCAATCAATACACAGGGAAATAATGTTAGTGTTAATTATAAAAAGGACATTGCAATCAATACACAGGGAAATAATGTTACTGTCATTTATAAAACGGACAGGGCAATCAATACACAGAGAATAATGTTACTGTTATTTATAAAAAGGACAGAGCAATCAATATACAGGGAAATAATGTTACTGTTATTTATAAAAAAGGACAGGGCAATCAATACACAGGGAAATAATGTTACTGTTATTTATAAAAAGGAAAGGGCAATCAATACACAGGGAAATAAAATTACTGTTAATTATAAAAAGGACAGGGCAATCTATACACAGGGAAATAATGTTACTGTTATTTATAAAAAGGACAGGGCAATCAATACACAGGGAAATAAAGTTACTGTTATTTATAAAAAGGACAGGGCAATCAATACACAGGGAAATAAAGTTACTGTTATTTATAAAAAGGACAGGGCAATCAATACACGGGGAAATAAAGTTACTGTTATTTATAAAAAAGGACAGGGCAATCAATACACAGGGAAATAATGTTACTGTTAATTATAAAAAGGACGTTGCAATCAATACACAGGGAAATAATGTTACTGTTAATTATAAAACGGACAGGGCAATCAATACATAGAGAATAATGTTACTGTTATTTATAAAAAGGACAGGGCAATCAATATACAGGGAATTAATGTTACTGTTATTTATAAAAAGGACAGGGCAATCAATACACAGGGAAATAATGTTACTGTTAGATATAAAAATGAAAGGGCAATCAATATAAAGGGAAATAATGTTACTGTTATTTATAAAAAAGGACAGGGCAATCAATGGACAGGGAAATAATTTTACTGTTAATTATAAAAGGGACAGTGCAATCAATATACAGGGAAATAATGTTACAGTTATTTATAAAAAGGACAGTGCAATCAATATACAGGGAAATAATGTTACTGTTATTTATAAAAAAGGACAGGGCAATCAATACACAGGGAAATAATGTTACTGTTAGTTATAAAAAGGACAGTGCAATCAATACACAGGGAAATAATGTTACTGTTATTTATAAAACGGACAGGGCAATCAATACATAGAGAATAATGTTACTGTTATTTATAAAAAGGACAGGGCAATCAATATACAGGGAAATAATGTTACTGTTATTTATAAAAAAGGACAGGGCAATCAATACACAGGGAAATAATGTTACTGTTATTTATAAAAAGGACAGGGCAATCTATGCACAGGGAAATAATGTTACTGTTAATTATAAAAAGGACAGGGCAATCAATATACAGGGAAATAATGTTACTGTTATTTATAAAAAAGGACAGGGCAATCAATATACAGGGAAATAATGTTACTGTTATTTATAAAAAAGGGCAGGGCAATCAATACACAGCGAAATAATGTTTGTGTTAATTATAAAAAGGACATTGCAATCAATACACAGGGAAATAATGTTACTGTCATTTATAAAACGGACAGGGCAATCAATACACAGAGAATAATGTTACTGTTATTTATAAAAAGGACAGAGCTATCAATATACAGGGAAATAATGTTACTGTTATTTATACAAAAGGACAGGGCAATCAATACACAGGGAAATAATGTTACTGTTATTTATAAAAAGGAAAGGGCAATCAATATAAAGGGAAATAATGTTACTGTTATTTATAAAAAAGGGCAGGGCAATCAATACACAGGGAAATAATGTTACTGTTATTTATAAAAAGGACAGGGCAATCTATGCACAGGGAAATAATGTTACTGTTAATTATAAAAAAGGACAGGGCAATCAATACACAGGGAAATAATGTTACTGTTATTTATAAAAAAGGACAGGGCAATCAATACACAGGGAAATAATGTGACTGTTATTTATAAAAAAGGACAGGGCAATCAATACACAGGGAAATAATGTTACTGTTATTTATAAAAAAGGACAGGGCAATCAATACACAGGGAAATAATGTTACTGTTATTTATAAAAAGGAAAGGGCAATCAATATAAAGGGAAATATTGTTACTGTTATTTATAAAAAAGGACAGGGCAATCAATACACAGGGAAATAATGTTAATGTTATTTATAAAAAGGAAAGGGCAATCTATGCACAGGGAAATAATGTGACTGTTAATTATAAAAAGGACAGGGCAATCTATACACAGGAAAATAATGTTACTATTATTTACAAAAAAGGACAGGGCAATCTATGCACAGGGAAATAATGTTACTGTTAATTATAAAAAAGGACAGGGCAATCAATACACAGGGAAATAATGTTACTGTTATTTATAAAAAAGGACAGGGCAATCAATACACAGGGAAATAATGTGACTGTTATTTATAAAAAAGGACAGGGCAATCAATACACAGGGAAATAATGTTACTGTTATTTATAAAAAAGGACAGGGCAATCAATACACAGGGAAATAATGTTACTGTTATTTATAAAAAGGACAGGGCAATCAATATACAGGGAATTAATGTTACTGTTATTTATAAAAAGGACAGGGCAATCAATACACAGGGAAATAATGTTACTGTTAGATATAAAAATGAAAGTGCAATCAATATAAAGGGAAATAATGTTACTGTTATTTATAAAAAAGGACAGAGCAATCAATGGACAGGGAAATAATTTTACTGTTAATTATAAAAGGGACAGTGCAATCAATATACAGGGAAATAATGTTACAGTTATTTATAAAAAGGACAGGGCAATCAATATACAGGGAAATAATGTTACTGTTATTTATAAAAAAGGACAGGGCAATCAATACACAGGGAAATAATGTTACTGTTAGTTATAAAAAGGACAGTGCAATCAATACACAGGGAAATAATGTTACTGTTATTTATAAAACGGACAGGGCAATCAATACATAGAGAATAATGTTACTGTTATTTATAAAAAGGACAGGGCAATCAATATACAGGGAAATAATGTTACTGTTATTTATAAAAAAGGACAGGGCAATCAATACACAGGGAAATAATGTTACTGTTATTTATAAAAAGGACAGGGCAATCTATGCACAGGGAAATAATGTTACTGTTAATTATAAAAAGGACAGGGCAATCAATATACAGGGAAATAATGTTACTGTTATTTATAAAAAAGGACAGGGCAATCAATATACAGGGAAATAATGTTACTGTTATTTATAAAAAAAGACAGGGCAATCAATACACAGGGAAATAATGTTAGTGTTAATTATAAAAAGGACATTGCAATCAATACACAGGGAAATAATGTTACTGTCATTTATAAAACGGACAGGGCAATCAATACACAGAGAATAATGTTACTGTTATTTATAAAAAGGACAGAGCAATCAATATACAGGGAAATAATGTTACTGTTATTTATAAAAAAGGACAGGGCAATCAATACACAGGGAAATAATGTTACTGTTATTTATAAAAAGGAAAGGGCAATCAATACACAGGGAAATAAAATTACTGTTAATTATAAAAAGGACAGGGCAATCTATACACAGGGAAATAATGTTACTGTTATTTATAAAAAGGACAGGGCAATCAATACACAGGGAAATAAAGTTACTGTTATTTATAAAAAGGACAGGGCAATCAATACACAGGGAAATAAAGTTACTGTTATTTATAAAAAGGACAGGGCAATCAATACACAGGGAAATAAAGTTACTGTTATTTATAAAAAAGGACAGGGCAATCAATACACAGGGAAATAATGTTACTGTTAAATATAAAAAGGACGTTGCAATCAATACACTGGGAAATAATGTTACTGTTAATTATAAAACGGACAGGGCAATCAATACATAGAGAATAATGTTACTGTTATTTATAAAAAGGACAGGGCAATCAATATACAGGGAATTAATGTTACTGTTATTTATAAAAAGGATAGGGCAATCAATACACAGGGAAATAATGTTACTGTTAGATATGAAAATGAAAGGGCAATCAATATAAAGGGAAATAATGTTACTGTTATTTATAAAAAAGGACAGGGCAATCAATGGACAGGGAAATAATTTTACTGTTAATTATAAAAGGGACAGTGCAATCAATATACAGGGAAATAATGTTACAGTTATTTATAAAAAGGACAGTGCAATCAATATACAGGGAAATAATGTTACTGTTATTTATAAAAAAGGACAGGGCAATCAATACACAGGGAAATAATGTTACTGTTAGTTATAAAAAGGACAGTGCAATCAATACACAGGGAAATAATGTTACTGTTATTTATAAAACGGACAGGGCAATCAATACATAGAGAATAATGTTACTGTTATTTATAAAAAGGACAGGGCAATCAATATACAGGGAAATAATGTTACTGTTATTTATAAAAAAGGACAGGGCAATCAATACACAGGGAAATAATGTTACTGTTATTTATAAAAAGGACAGGGCAATCTATGCACAGGGAAATAATGTTACTGTTAATTATAAAAAGGACAGGGCAATCAATATACAGGGAAATAATGTTACTGTTATTTATAAAAAAGGACAGGGCAATCAATATACAGGGAAATAATGTTACTGTTATTTATAAAAAAGGGCAGGGCAATCAATACACAGCGAAATAATGTTTGTGTTAATTATAAAAAGGACATTGCAATCAATACACAGGGAAATAATGTTACTGTCATTTATAAAACGGACAGGGCAATCAATACACAGAGAATAATGTTACTGTTATTTATAAAAAGGACAGAGCTATCAATATACAGGGAAATAATGTTACTGTTATTTATAAAAAATGACAGGGCAATCAATACACAGGGAAATAATGTTACTGTTATTTATAAAAAGGAAAGGGCAATCAATATAAAGGGAAATAATGTTACTGTTATTTATAAAAAAGGGCAGGGCAATCAATACACAGGGAAATAATGTTACTGTTATTTATAAAAAGGACAGGGCAATCTATGCACAGGGAAATAATGTTACTGTTAATTATAAAAAAGGACAGGGCAATCAATACACAGGGAAATAATGTTACTGTTATTTATAAAAAAGGACAGGGCAATCAATACACAGGGAAATAATGTGACTGTTATTTATAAAAAAGGACAGGGCAATCAATACACAGGGAAATAATGTTACTGTTATTTATAAAAAAGGACAGGGCAATCAATACACAGGGAAATAATGTTACTGTTATTTATAAAAAGGAAAGGGCAATCAATATAAAGGGAAATATTGTTACTGTTATTTATAAAAAAGGACAGGGCAATCAATACACAGGGAAATAATGTTACTGTTATTTATAAAAAGGACAGGGCAATCTATGCACAGGGAAATAATGTGACTGTTAATTATAAAAAGGACAGGGCAATCTATACACAGGAAAATAATGTTACTGTTATTTACAAAAAAGGACAGGGCAATCTATGCACAGGGAAATAATGTTACTGTTAATTATAAAAAAGGACAGGGCAATCAATACACAGGGAAATAATGTTACTGTTATTTATAAAAAAGGACAGGGCAATCAATACACAGGGAAATAATGTGACTGTTATTTATAAAAAAGGACAGGGCAATCAATACACAGGGAAATAATGTTACTGTTATTTATAAAAAAGGACAGGGCAATCAATTCTTTCTTTTGGGCCTCCTTATCTCGAGAGACAATGGATACGCGCCTGGAGGTGGTCAGTGGTTTGTGAAGCAGCGCCTGGAGTGGCTATAAAGGCCAATTCTGGAGTGACAGGCTCTTCCACAGGTGCTGCAGAGAAATTTGTTTGTTGGGGCTGTTGCACAGTTGGCTCTCCCCTTGCGCCTCTGTCTTTTTTCCTGCCAACTACTAAGTCTCTTCGACTCGCCACAATTTAGCCCTGTCTTTATGGCTGCCCGCCAGCCAATACACAGGGAAATAATGTTACTGTTATTTATAAAAAGGAAAGGGCAATCAATATAAAGGGAAATATTGTTACTGTTATTTATAAAAAAGGACAGGGCAATCAATACACAGGGAAATAATGTTACTGTTATTTATAAAAAGGACAGGGCAATCTATGCCCAGGGAAATAATGTGACTGTTAATTATAAAAAGGACAGGGCAATCTATACACAGGAAAATAATGTTACTGTTATTTACAAAAAAGGACAGGGCAATCAATACACAGGGAAATAATGTTACTGTTAATTATAAAAAGGACAGTGCAGTCAATACACAGGGAAATAATGTGACTGTTATTTATAAAACGGACAGGGCAATCAATATACAGAGAATAATGTTACTGTTATTTATAAAAAGGACAGTGCAATCAATACACAGGGAATTAATGTTACTGTTATTTATAAAAAAGGGCAGGGCAATCAATACACAGGGAAATAATGTTACTGTTATATATAAAAAGGAAAGGGCAATCAATATAAAGGGAAATAATGTTACTGTTATTTATAAAAAAGGACAGGGCAATCAATAGACAGGGAAATAATGTTACTGTTAATTATAAAAGGGACAGTGCAATCTGTACACAGGGAAATAATGTTACTGTTATTTATAAAAAGGACAGGGCAATCAATACACAGGGAGATAATGTTACTGTTATTTATAAAAAGGACAGTGCAATCAATACGCAGGTGAATAATGTCACTGTCATCTATGAAAAGGACAGGGCAATCTATACACAGGGAAATAATGTTACTGTCATCTATAAAAAAGGACAGGGCAATCAATAGACAGGGAAATAATGTTACTGTTATTTATAAAAAGGACAGGGCAATCTATGCACAGGGAAATAATGTTACTGTTAATTATAAAAAGGACAGGGCAATCAATATACAGGGAAATAATGTTACTGTTATTTATAAAAAAGGACAGGGCAATCAATATACAGGGAAATAATGTTACTGTTATTTATAAAAAAGGGCAGGGCAATCAATACACAGCGAAATAATGTTTGTGTTAATTATAAAAAGGACATTGCAATCAATACACAGGGAAATAATGTTACTGTCATTTATAAAACGGACAGGGCAATCAATACACAGAGAATAATGTTACTGTTATTTATAAAAAGGACAGAGCTATCAATATACAGGGAAATAATGTTACTGTTATTTATAAAAAAGGACAGGGCAATCAATACACAGGGAAATAATGTTACTGTTATTTATAAAAAGGAAAGGGCAATCAATATAAAGGGAAATAATGTTACTGTTATTTATAAAAAAGGGCAGGGCAATCAATACACAGGGAAATAATGTTACTGTTATTTATAAAAAGGACAGGGCAATCTATGCACAGGGAAATAATGTTACTGTTAATTATAAAAAAGGACAGGGCAATCAATACACAGGGAAATAATGTTACTGTTATTTATAAAAAAGGACAGGGCAATCAATACACAGGGAAATAATGTGACTGTTATTTATAAAAAAGGACAGGGCAATCAATACACAGGGAAATAATGTTACTGTTATTTATAAAAAGGAAAGGGCAATCAATATAAAGGGAAATATTGTTACTGTTATTTATAAAAAAGGACAGGGCAATCAATACACAGGGAAATAATGTTACTGTTATTTATAAAAAGGACAGGGCAATCTATGCACAGGGAAATAATGTGACTGTTAATTATAAAAAGGACAGGGCAATCTATACACAGGAAAATAATGTTACTGTTATTTACAAAAAAGGACAGGGCAATCAATACACAGGGAAATAATGTTACTGTTAATTATAAAAAGGACAGTGCAGTCAATACACAGGGAAATAATGTGACTGTTATTTATAAAACGGACAGGGCAATCAATATACAGAGAATAATGTTACTGTTATTTATAAAAAGGACAGTGCAATCAATACACAGGGAATTAATGTTACTGTTATTTATAAAAAAGGGCAGGGCAATCAATACACAGGGAAATAATGTTACTGTTATATATAAAAAGGAAAGGGCAATCAATATAAAGGGAAATAATGTTACTGTTATTTATAAAAAAGGACAGTGCAATCTGTACACAGGGAAATAATGTTACTGTTATTTATAAAAAGGACAGGGCAATCAATACACAGGGAGATAATGTTACTGTTATTTATAAAAAGGACAGTGCAATCAATACGCAGGTGAATAATGTCACTGTCATCTATAAAAAGGACAGGGCAATCTATACACAGGGAAATAATGTTACTGTCATCTATAAAAAAGGACAGGGCAATCAATAGACAGGGAAATAATGTTACTGTTAATTATAAAAAAGGACAGGGCAATCAATACACAGGGAAATAATGTTACTGTTATTTATAAAACGGACAGGGCAATCAATACAAAAAGAATATTGTTGCTGTTATTTATGAAACGGACAGGGCAATCAATTTACTGGGAAATAATGTCACTGTTATCTATAAAAAAGGACAGGACAATCATTACACAGGGAAATAATGTTACTGTTAATTATAAAAAGGACACTGCAATCTATACACAGGGAAATAATGTTACTGTTATTTATAAAAAGAACAGGGCAATCAATACACAGGGAAATAATGTTACTGTTATTTATAAAACGGACAGGGCAATCAATACACAGAGAATAATGTTACTGTCATTTATAAAAACGGACAGGGCAATCAATACACAGGAAAATAATGTTACTGTCACCTATAAAAAGGACAGGGCATTCAATATGCAGGGAAATAATGTTACTGTTATTTATAAAAAAGGACAGTGCAATCAATAGACAGGGAAATAATGTTACTGTTAATTAAAGAAGGGACAGGGCAATCAATACACAGGGAAATAATGTTACTGTTATTTATAAAAAGGACAGGGCAATCAATACAGGGAAATAATGTTACTGTTAATTATAAAAAGGAAAGTGCAATCAATACACAGGGAAATAATGTTACTGTTATTTATAAAAAAGGACAGGGAAATCAATACACAGGGAAATAATGTTACTGTTATTTATAAAAAGGACAGGGCAATCAATATACAGAGAAATAATGTTACTGTTTTTTATAAAAAAGGACAGGGCAATCAATACACAGGGAAATAATGTTACTGTTAATTATAAAAAGGACAGTGCAATCAATACACAGGGAAATAATGTTACTGTTATTTATAAAACGGACAGGGCAATCAATATACAGGGAAATAATGTTACTGTTATTTATAAAAAATGACAGGACAATCAATACACAGGGAAATAATGTTACTGTTATTTATAAAAAGGAAAGGGCAATCAATATAAAGGGAAATAATGTTACTGTTATTTATAAAAAAGGACAGGGCAATCAATACACAGGGAAATAATGTTACTGTTATTTATAAAAAGGACAGGGCAATCTATGCACAGGGAAATAATGTTACTGTTAATTATAAAAAGGACAGGGCAATCAATATACAGGGAAATAATGTTACTGTTATTTATAAAAAAGGACAGGGCAATCAATACACAGGGAAATAATGTTAGTGTTAATTATAATAAGGACATTGCAATCAATACACAGGGAAATAATGTTACTGTCATTTATAAAACGGACAGGGCAATCAATACACAGAGAATAATGTTACTGTTATTTATAAAAAGGACAGAGCAATCAATATACAGGGAAATAATGTTACTGTTACTTATAAAAAAGGACAGGGCAATCAATACACAGGGAAATAATGTTACTGTTATTTATAAAAAGGAAAGGGCAATCAATACACAGGGAAATAAAGTTACTGTTAATTCTCAAAAGGACAGGGCAATCTATACACAGGGAAATAATGTTACTGTTATTTATAAAAAGGACAGGGCAATCAATACACAGGGAAATAAAGTTACTGTTATTTATAAAAAAGGACAGGGCAATCAATACACAGGGAAATAATGTTACTGTTAATTATAAAAAGGACGTTGCAATCAATACACAGGGAAATAATGTTACTGTTATTTATAAAACGGACAGGGCAATCAATACATAGAGAATAATGTTACTGTTATTTATAAAAAGGACAGAGCAATCAATATAAAGGGAAATAATGTTACTGTTATTTATAAAAAAGGACAGGGCAATCAATACACAGGGAAATAATGTTACTGTTATTTATAAAAAGGAAAGGGCAATCAATACACAGGGAAATAAAGTTACTGTTAATTATAAAAAGGACAGGGCAATCTATACACAGGGAAATAATGTTACTGTTATTTATAAAAAGGACAGGGCAATCAATACACAGGGAAATAAAGTTACTGTTATTTATAAAAAAGGACAGGGCAATCAATACACAGGGAAATAAAGTTACTGTTATTTATAAAAAAGGACAGGGCAATCAATACACAGGGAAATAATGTTACTGTTAATTATAAAAAGGACGTTGCAATCAATACACAGGGAAATAATGTTACTGTTATTTATAAAACGGACAGGGCAATCAATACATAGAGAATAATGTTACTGTTATTTATAAAAAGGACAGAGCAATCAATATACAGGGAAATAATGTTACTGTTATTTATAAAAAAGGACAGGGCAATCAATACACAGGGAAATAATGTTACTGTTATTTATAAAAAGGAAAGGGCAATCAATACACAGGGAAATAAAGTTACTGTTAATTATAAAAAGGACAGGGCAATCTATACACAGGGAAATAATGTTACTGTTATTTATAAAAAGGACAGGGCAATCAATACACAGGGAAATAATGTTACTGTTATTTATAAAAAGGAAAGGGCAATCAATATAAAGGGAAATAATGTTACTGTTATTTATAAAAAAGGGCAGGGCAATCAATACACAGGGAAATAATGTTACTGTTATTTATAAAAAGGACAGGGCAATCTATGCACAGGGAAATAATGTTACTGTTAATTATAAAAAAGGACAGGGCAATCAATACACAGGGAAATAATGTTACTGTTATTTATAAAAAAGGACAGGGCAATCAATACACAGGGAAATAATGTGACTGTTATTTATAAAAAAGGACAGGGCAATCAATACACAGGGAAATAATGTTACTGTTATTTATAAAAAGGAAAGGGCAATCAATATAAAGGGAAATATTGTTACTGTTATTTATAAAAAAGGACAGGGCAATCAATACACAGGGAAATAATGTTACTGTTATTTATAAAAAGGACAGGGCAATCTATGCACAGGGAAATAATGTGACTGTTAATTATAAAAAGGACAGGGCAATCTATACACAGGAAAATAATGTTACTGTTATTTACAAAAAAGGACAGGGCAATCAATACACAGGGAAATAATGTTACTGTTAATTATAAAAAGGACAGTGCAGTCAATACACAGGGAAATAATGTGACTGTTATTTATAAAACGGACAGGGCAATCAATATACAGAGAATAATGTTACTGTTATTTATAAAAAGGACAGTGCAATCAATACACAGGGAATTAATGTTACTGTTATTTATAAAAAAGGGCAGGGCAATCAATACACAGGGAAATAATGTTACTGTTATATATAAAAAGGAAAGGGCAATCAATATAAAGGGAAATAATGTTACTGTTATTTATAAAAAAGGACAGTGCAATCTGTACACAGGGAAATAATGTTACTGTTATTTATAAAAAGGACAGGGCAATCAATACACAGGGAGATAATGTTACTGTTATTTATAAAAAGGACAGTGCAATCAATACGCAGGTGAATAATGTCACTGTCATCTATAAAAAGGACAGGGCAATCTATACACAGGGAAATAATGTTACTGTCATCTATAAAAAAGGACAGGGCAATCAATAGACAGGGAAATAATGTTACTGTTAATTATAAAAAAGGACAGGGCAATCAATACACAGGGAAATAATGTTACTGTTATTTATAAAACGGACAGGGCAATCAATACAAAAAGAATATTGTTGCTGTTATTTATGAAAAGGACAGGGCAATCAATTTACTGGGAAATAATGTCACTGTTATCTATAAAAAAGGACAGGACAATCATTACACAGGGAAATAATGTTACTGTTAATTATAAAAAGGACACTGCAATCTATAACAGGGAAATAATGTTACTGTTATTTATAAAAAGAACAGGGCAATCAATACACAGGGAAATAATGTTACTGTTATTTATAAAACGGACAGGGCAATCAATACACAGAGAATAATGTTACTGTCATTTATAAAAACGGACAGGGCAATCAATACACAGGAAAATAATGTTACTGTCACCTATAAAAAGGACAGGGCATTCAATATGCAGGGAAATAATGTTACTGTTATTTATAAAAAAGGACAGTGCAATCAATAGACAGGGAAATAATGTTACTGTTAATTAAAGAAGGGACAGGGCAATCAATACACAGGGAAATAATGTTACTGTTATTTATAAAAAGGACAGGGCAATCAATACAGGGAAATAATGTTACTGTTAATTATAAAAAGGAAAGTGCAATCAATACACAGGGAAATAATGTTACTGTTATTTATAAAAAAGGACAGGGAAATCAATACACAGGGAAATAATGTTACTGTTATTTATAAAAAGGACAGGGCAATCAATATACAGAGAAATAATGTTACTGTTTTTTATAAAAAAGGACAGGGCAATCAATACACAGGGAAATAATGTTACTGTTAATTATAAAAAGGACAGTGCAATCAATACACAGGGAAATAATGTTACTGTTATTTATAAAACGGACAGGGCAATCAATATACAGGGAAATAATGTTACTGTTATTTATAAAAAATGACAGGACAATCAATACACAGGGAAATAATGTTACTGTTATTTATAAAAAGGAAAGGGCAATCAATATAAAGGGAAATAATGTTACTGTTATTTATAAAAAAGGACAGGGCAATCAATACACAGGGAAATAATGTTACTGTTATTTATAAAAAGGACAGGGCAATCTATGCACAGGGAAATAATGTTACTGTTAATTATAAAAAGGACAGGGCAATCAATATACAGGGAAATAATGTTACTGTTATTTATAAAAAAGGACAGGGCAATCAATATACAGGGAAATAATGTTACTGTTATTTATAAAAAAGGACAGGGCAATCAATACACAGGGAAATAATGTTAGTGTTAATTATAAAAAGGACATTGCAATCAATACACAGGGAAATAATGTTACTGTCATTTATAAAACGGACAGGGCAATCAATACACAGAGAATAATGTTACTGTTATTTATAAAAAGGACAGAGCAATCAATATACAGGGAAATAATGTTACTGTTACTTATAAAAAAGGACAGGGCAATCAATACACAGGGAAATAATGTTACTGTTATTTATAAAAAGGAAAGGGCAATCAATACACAGGGAAATAAAGTTACTGTTAATTATAAAAAGGACAGGGCAATCTATACACAGGGAAATAATGTTACTGTTATTTATAAAAAGGACAGGGCAATCAATACACAGGGAAATAAAGTTACTGTTATTTATAAAAAAGGACAGGGCAATCAATACACAGGGAAATAATGTTACTGTTAATTATAAAAAAGGACGTTGCAATCAATACACAGGGAAATAATGTTACTGTTATTTATAAAACGGACAGGGCAACCAATACATAGAGAATAATGTTACTGTTATTTATAAAAAGGACAGAGCAATCAATATACAGGGAAATAATGTTACTGTTATTTATAAAAAAGGACAGGGCAATCAATACACAGGGAAATAATGTTACTGTTATTTATAAAAAGGAAAGGGCAATCAATACACAGGGAAATAAAGTTACTGTTAATTATAAAAAGGACAGGGCAATCTATACACAGGGAAATAATGTTACTGTTATTTATAAAAAGGACAGGGCAATCAATACACAGGGAAATAAAGTTACTGTTATTTATAAAAAGGACAGGGCAATCAATACACAGGGAAATAAAGTTACTGTTATTTATAAAAAAGGACAGGGCAATCAATACACAGGGAAATAATGTTACTGTTAATTATAAAAAGGACGTTGCAATCAATACACAGGGAAATAATGTTACTGTTATTTATAAAACGGACAGGGCAATCAATACATAGAGAATAATGTTACTGTTATTTATAAAAAGGACAGAGCAATCAATATACAGGGAAATAATGTTACTGTTATTTATAAAAAAGGACAGGGCTATCAATACACAGGGAAATAATGTTACTGTTATTTATAAAAAGGAAAGCGCAATCAATACACAGGGAAATAAAGTTACTGTTAATTATCAAAAGGACAGGGCAATCTATACACAGGGAAATAATGTTACTGTTATTTATAAAAAGGACAGGGCAATCAATACACAGGGAAATAAAGTTACTGTTATTTATAAAAAGGACAGGGCAATCAATACACAGGGAAATAAAGTTACTGTTATTTATAAAAAAGGACAGGGCAATCAATACACAGGGAAATAATGTTACTGTTAATTATAAAAAGGACGTTGCAATCAATACACAGGGAAATAATGTTACTGTTATTTATAAAACGGACAGGGCAATCAATACATAGAGAATAATGTTACTATTATTTATAAAAAGGACAGGGCAATCAATATACAGGGAAATAATGTTACTGTTATTTATAAAAAAGGACAGGGCAATCAATACACAGGGAAATAATGTTACTGTTAGTTATAAAAAGGACAGTGCAATCAATACACAGGGAAATAATGTTACTGTTATTTATAAAACGGACAGGGCAATCAATACATAGAGAATAATGTTACTGTTATTTATAAAAAGGACAGGGCAATCAATATACAGGGAAATAATGTTACTGTTATTTATAAAAAAGGACAGGGCAATCAATACACAGGGAAATAATGTTACTGTTATTTATTAAAAGGACAGGGCAATCTATTCACAGGGAAATAATGTTACTGTTAATTATAAAAAGGACAGGGCAATCAATATACAGGGAAATAATGTTACTGTTATTTATAAAAAAGGACAGGGCAATCAATATACAGGGAAATAATGTTACTGTTATTTATAAAAAAGGGCAGGGCAATCAATACACAGCGAAATAATGTTAGTGTTAATTATAAAAAGGACATTGCAATCAATACACAGGGAAATAATGTTACTGTCATTTATAAAACGGACAGGGCAATCAATACACAGAGAATAATGTTACTGTTATTTATAAAAAGGACAGAGCTATCAATATACAGGGAAATAATGTTACTGTTATTTATAAAAAAGGACAGGGCAATCAATACACAGGGAAATAATGTTACTGTTATTTATAAAAAGGAAAGGGCAATCAATATAAAGGGAAATAATGTTACTGTTATTTATAAAAAAGGGCAGGGCAATGAATACACAGGGAAATAATGTTACTGTTATTTATAAAAAGGACAGGGCAATCTATGCACAGGGAAATAATGTTACTGTTAATTATAAAAAAGGACAGGGCAATCAATACACAGGGAAATAATGTTACTGTTATTTATAAAAAAGGACAGGGCAATCAATACACAGGGAAATAATGTGACTGTTATTTATAAAAAAGGACAGGGCAATCAATACACAGGGAAATAATGTTACTGTTATTTATAAAAAGGAAAGGGCAATCAATATAAAGGGAAATATTGTTACTGTTATTTATAAAAAAGGACAGGGCAATCAATACACAGGGAAATAATGTTACTGTTATTTATAAAAAGGACAGGGCAATCTATGCACAGGGAAATAATGTGACTGTTAATTATAAAAAGGACAGGGCAATCTATACACAGGAAAATAATGTTACTGTTATTTACAAAAAAGGACAGGGCAATCAATACACAGGGAAATAATGTTACTGTTAATTATAAAAAGGACAGTGCAGTCAATACACAGGGAAATAATGTGACTGTTATTTATAAAACGGACAGGGCAATCAATATACAGAGAATAATGTTACTGTTATTTATAAAAAGGACAGTGCAATCAATACACAGGGAATTAATGTTACTGTTATTTATAAAAAAGGGCAGGGCAATCAATACACAGGGAAATAATGTTACTGTTATATATAAAAAGGAAAGGGCAATCAATATACAGGGAAATAATGTTACTGTTATTTATAAAAAAGGACAGGGCAATCAATAGACAGGGAAATAATGTTACTGTTAATTATAAAAGGGACAGTGCAATCTGTACACAGGGAAATAATGTTACTGTTATTTATAAAAAGGACAGGGCAATCAATACACAGGGAGATAATGTTACTGTTATTTATAAAAAGGACAGTGCAATCAATACGCAGGTGAATAATGTCACTGTCATCTATAAAAAGGACAGGGCAATCTATACACAGGGAAATAATGTTACTGTCATCTATAAAAAAGGACAGGGCAATCAATAGACAGGTAAATAATGTTACTGTTAATTATAAAAAAGGACAGGGCAATCAATACACAGGGAAATAATGTTACTGTTATTTATAAAACGGACATGGCAATCAATACAAAAAGAATATTGTTGCTGTTATTTATGAAAAGGACAGGGCAATCAATTTACTGGGAAATAATGTCACTGTTATCTATAAAAAAGGACAGGACAATCATTACACAGGGAAATAATGTTACTGTTAATTATAAAAAGGACACTGCAATCTAAACACAGGGAAATAATGTTACTGTTATTTATAAAAAGAACAGGGCAATCAATACACAGGGAAATAATGTTACTGTTATTTATAAAACGGACAGGGCAATCAATACACAGAGAATAATGTTACTGTCATTTATAAAAACGGACAGGGCAATCAATACACAGGAAAATAATGTTACTGTCACCTATAAAAAGGACAGGGCATTCAATATGCAGGGAAATAATGTTACTGTTATTTATAAAAAAGGACAGGGCAATCAATAGACAGGGAAATAATGTGACTGTTATTGATAAAAAAGGACAGGGCAATCAATACACAGGGAAATAATGTTACTGTTATTTATAAAAAGGACAGGGCAATCTATGCACAGGGACATAATGTGACTGTTAATTATAAAGAGGACAGGGCAATCTATACACAGGAAAATAATGTTACTGTTATTTACAAAAAAGGACAGGGCAATCAATACACAGGGAAATAATGTTACTGTTAATTATAAAACGGACAGGGCAATCAATATACAGAGAATAATGTTACTGTTATTTATAAAAAGGACAGTGCAATCAATACACAGGGAATTAATGTTACTGTTATTTATAAAAAAGGGCAGGGCAATCAATACACAGGGAAATAATGTTACTGTTATATATAAAAAGGAAAGGGCAATCAATATAAAGGAAAATAATGTTACTGTTATTTATAAAAAAGGACAGGGCAATCAATAGACAGGGAAATAATGTTACTGTTAATTATAAAAGGGACAGTGCAATCTGTACACAGGGAAATAATGTTACTGTTATTTATAAAAAGGACAGGGCAATCAATACACAGTGAGATAATGTTACTGTTATTTATAAAAAGGACAGTGCAATCAATACGCAGGTGAATAATGTCACTGTCATCTATAAAAAGGACAGGGCAATCTATACACAGGGAAATAATGTTACTGTCATCTATAAAAAAGGACAGGGCAATCAATAGACAGGGAAATAATGTTACTGTTAATTATAAAAAAGGACAGGGCAATCAATACACAGGGAAATAATGTTACTGTTATTTATAAAACGGACAGGGCAATCAATCCAAAAAGAATATTGTTGCTGTTATTTATGAAAAGGACAGGGCAATCAATTTACTGGGAAATAATGTCACTGTTATCTATAAAAAAGGACAGGACAATCATTACACAGGGAAATAATGTTACTGTTAATTATAAAAAGGACACTGCAATCTATACACAGGGAAATAATGTTACTGTTATTTATAAAAAGAACAGGGCAATCAATACACAGGGAAATAATGTTACTGTTATTTATAAAACGGACAGGGCATTCAATACACAGAGAATAATGTTACTGTCATTTATAAAAACGGACAGGGCAATCAATACACAGGAAAATAATGTTACTGTCACCTATAAAAAGGACAGGGCATTCAATATGCAGGGAAATAATGTTACTGTTATTTATAAAAAAGGACAGGGCAATCAATAGACAGGGAAATAATGTTACTGTTAATTATAGAAGGGACAGGGCAATCAATACACAGGGAAATAATGTTACTGTTATTTATAAAAAGGACAGGGCAATCAATACAGGGAAATAATGTTACTGTTAATTATAAAAAGGAAAGTGCAATCAATACACAGGGAAATAATGTTACTGTTATTTATAAAAAAGGACAGGGAAATCAATACACAGGGAAATAATGTTACTGTTATTTATAAAAAGGACAGGGCAATCAATATACAGGGAAATAATGTTACTGTTTTTTATAAAAAAGGACAGGGCAATCAATACACAGGGAAATAATGTTACTGTTAATTATAAAAAGGACAGTGCAATCAATACACAGGGAAATAATGTTACTGTTATTTATAAAACGGACAGGGCAATCAATATTCAGGGAAATAATGTTACTGTTATTTATAAAAAATGACAGGACAATCAATACACAGGGAAATAATGTTACTGTTATTTATAAAAAGGAAAGGGCAATCAATATAAAGGGAAATAATGTTACTGTTATTTATAAAAAAGGACAGGGCAATCAATACACAGGGAAATAATGTTACTGTTATTTATAAAAAGGACAGGGCAATCTATGCACAGGGAAATAATGTTACTGTTAATTATAAAAAAGGACAGGGCAATCAATGCACAGGGAAATGATGTTACTGTTATTTATAAAAAGGAAAGGGCAATCAATATAAAGGGAAATAATGTTACTGTTATTTATAAAGCGGACAGGGCAATCAAAATAAAGGGAAATAATGTTACTGTTGTTTATAAAAAAGGACAGGGCAATCAATACACAGGGAAATAATGTTACTGTTATTTATAAAAAAGGACAGGGCAATCAATACACAGGGAAATAATGTTACTGTTATTTATAAAAAAGGACAAGGCAATCAATACACAGGGAAATAATGTTACTGTTATTTATAAAAAGGAAAGGGCTTTCAATATAAAGGGAAATAATGTTACTGTTATTTATAAAAAAGGACAGGGCAATCAATACACAGGGAAATAATGTTACTGTTATTTATAAAAAGGACAGGGCAATCTATGCACAGGGAAATAATGTTACTGTTATTTATAAAAAGGACAGGGCAATCTATGCACAGGAAAATAATGTTACTGTTAATTATAAAAAGGACAGTGCAATCAATACGCAGGGAAATAATGTTACTGTTATTTATAAAACGGACAGGGCAATCAATACACAGAGAATAATGTTACTGTTATTTATAAAAAGGACAGGGCAATCAATACACAGGGAATTAATGTTACTGTTATTTATAAAACGGACAGGGCAATCAATACACAGGGAAATAATGTTACTGTTATTTATAAAAAGGACAGGGCAATCAATACACAGAGAATAATGTTACTGTTATTTATAAAAAGGACAGGGCAATCAATAAACAGGGAAATAATGTTACGGTTATTTATAAAAAGGACAGGGCAATCAATACGCAGGGAAATAATGTTACTGTTATTTATAAAAAGAACAGGGCAATCAATACACAGGGAAATAATGTTACTGTTATTTATAAAACGGACAGGGCAATCAATACACAGAGAATAATGTTACTGTCATTTATAAAAACGGACAGGGCAATCAATACACAGGAAAATAATGTTACTGTCCCCTATAAAAAGGACAGGGCATTCAATATGCAGGGAAATAATGTTACTGTTATTTATAAAAAAGGACAGGGCAATCAATACACAGGGAAATAATGTGACTGTTATTTATAAAAAAGGACAGGGCAATCAATACACAGGGAAATAATGTTACTGTTATTTATAAAAAGGAAAGGGCAATCAATATAAAGGGAAATATTGTTACTGTTATTTATAAAAAAGGACAGGGCAATCAATACACAGGGAAATAATGTTACTGTTATTTATAAAAAGGACAGGGCAATATATGCACAGGGAAATAATGTGACTGTTAATTATAAAGAGGACAGGGCAATCTATACACAGGAAAATAATGTTACTGTTATTTACAAAAAAGGACAGGGCAATCAATACACAGGGAAATAATGTTACTGTTAATTATAAAAAGGACAGTGCAGTCAATACACAGGGAAATAATGTGACTGTTATTTATAAAACGGACAGGGCAATCAATATACAGAGAATAATGTTACTGTTATTTATAAAAAGGACAGTGCAATCAATACACAGGGAATTAATGTTACTGTTATTTATAAAAAAGGGCAGGGCAATCAATACACAGGGAAATAATGTTACTGTTATATATAAAAAGGAAAGGGCAATCAATATAAAGGGAAATAATGTTACTGTTATTTATAAAAAAGGACAGGGCAATCAATAGACAGGGAAATAATGTTACTGTTAATTATAAAAGGGACAGTGCAATCTGTACACAGGGAAATAATGTTACTGTTATTTATAAAAAGGACAGGGCAATCAATACACAGTGAGATAATGTTACTGTTATTTATAAAAAGGACAGTGCAATCAATACGCAGGTGAATAATGTCACTGTCATCTATAAAAAGGACAGGGCAATCTATACACAGGGAAATAATGTTACTGTCATCTATAAAAAAGGACAGGGCAATCAATAGACAGGGAAATAATGTTACTGTTAATTATAAAAAAGGACAGGGCAATCAATACACAGGGAAATAATGTTACTGTTATTTATAAAACGGACAGGGCAATCAATCCAAAAAGAATATTGTTGCTGTTATTTATGAAAAGGACAGGGCAATCAATTTACTGGGAAATAATGTCACTGTTATCTATAAAAAAGGACAGGACAATCATTACACAGGGAAATAATGTTACTGTTAATTATAAAAAGGACACTGCAATCTATACACAGGGAAATAATGTTACTGTTATTTATAAAAAGAACAGGGCAATCAATACACAGGGAAATAATGTTACTGTTATTTATAAAACGGACAGGGCATTCAATACACAGAGAATAATGTTACTGTCATTTATAAAAACGGACAGGGCAAACAATACACAGGAAAATAATGTTACTGTCACCTATAAAAAGGACAGGGCATTCAATATGCAGGGAAATAATGTTACTGTTATTTATAAAAAAGGACAGGGCAATCAATAGACAGGGAAATAATGTTACTGTTAATTATAGAAGGGACAGGGCAATCAATACACAGGGAAATAATGTTACTGTTATTTATAAAAAGGAAAGTGCAATCAATACACAGGGAAATAATGTTACTGTTATTTATAAAAAAGGACAGGGAAATCAATACACAGGGAAATAATGTTACTGTTATTTATAAAAAGGACAGGGCAATCAATATACAGGGAAATAATGTTACTGTTTTTTATAAAAAAGGACAGGGTAATCAATACACAGGGAAATAATGTTACTGTTAATTATAAAAAGGACAGTGCAATCAATACACAGGGAAATAATGTTACTGTTATTTATAAAACGGACAGGGCAATCAATATTCAGGGAAATAATGTTACTGTTATTTATAAAAAATGACAGGACAATCAATACACAGGGAAATAATGTTACTGTTATTTATAAAAAGGAAAGGGCAATCAATATAAAGGGAAATAATGTTACTGTTATTTATAAAAAAGGACAGGGCAATCAATACACAGGGAAATAATGTTACTGTTATTTATAAAAAGGACAGGGCAATCTATGCACAGGGAAATAATGTTACTGTTAATTATAAAAAAGGACAGGGCAATCAATGCACAGGGAAATGATGTTACTGTTATTTATAAAAAGGAAAGGGCAATCAATATAAAGGGAAATAATGTTACTGTTATTTATAAAGCGGACAGGGCAATCAATATAAAGGGAAATAATGTTACTGTTGTTTATAAAAAAGGACAGTGCAATCAATACACAGGGAAATAATGTTACTGTTATTTATAAAAAAGGACAGGGCAATCAATACACAGGGAAATAATGTTACTGTTATTTATAAAAAAGGACAAGGCAATCAATACACAGGGAAATAATGTTACTGTTATTTATAAAAAGGAAAGGGCTTTCAATATAAAGGGAAATAATGTTACTGTTATTTATAAAAAAGGACAGGGCAATCAATACACAGGGAAATAATGTTACTGTTATTTATAAAAAGGACAGGGCAATCTATGCACAGGGAAATAATGTTACTGTTATTTATAAAAAGGACAGGGCAATCTATGCACAGGAAAATAATGTTACTGTTAATTATAAAAAGGACAGTGCAATCAATACGCAGGGAAATAATGTTACTGTTATTTATAAAACGGACAGGGCAATCAATACACAGAGAATAATGTTACTGTTATTTATAAAAAGGACAGGGCAATCAATACACAGGGAATTAATGTTACTGTTATTTATAAAACGGACAGGGCAATCAATACACAGGGAAATAATGTTACTGTTATTTATAAAAAGGACAGGGCAATCAATACACAGAGAATAATGTTACTGTTATTTATAAAAAGGACAGGGCAATCAATAAACAGGGAAATAATGTTACGGTTATTTATAAAAAGGACAGGGCAATCAATACGCAGGGAAATAATGTTACTGTTATTTATAAAACGGACAGGGCAATCAATACACAGAGAATAATGTTACTGTTATTTATAAAAAGGACAGGGCAATCAATACACAGGGAATTAATGTTACTGTTATTTATAAAACGGACAGGGCAATCAATACACAGGGAAATAATGTTACTTTTATTTATAAAAAGGACAGGGCAATCTATGCACAGAGAATAATGTTACAGATATTTATAAAAAGGACAGGGCAATCAATATACAGGGAATTAATGTTACTGTTATTTATAAAACGGACTGGGCAATCAATGCACAGTGAATAATGTTACTGTTATTTATAAAAAGGACAGGGCAATCAATATACAGGGAATTAATGTTACTGTTATTTATAAAACGGACAGGGCAATCAATACACAGATAATAATGTTACTGTTAATTATAAAAAGGACAGTGCAATCAATACGCAGGGAAATAATGTTACTGTTATTTATAAAACGGACAGGGCAATCAATACACAGAGAATAATGTTACTGTTATTTATAAAAAAGGATAGGGCAATCAATACACAGAGAATAATGTTACTGTTATTTATAAAAAGGACAGTGCAATCAATATACAGGGAAATAATGTTACTGTTATTTATAAAAAAGTACAGTGCAAACAATACGCAGGGAAATAATGTTACTGTTATTTATAAAACGGACAGGGCAATCAATACACAGAGAATAATGTTACTGTTAATTATAAAAAGGACAGGGCAATCAATACACAGGGAAATAAAGTTACTGTTATTTATAAAAAAGGACAGGGCAATCAATACACAGGGAAATAATGTTACTGTTAATTATTAAAAGGACGTTGCAATCAATACGCAGGGAAATAATGTTACTGTTATTTATAAAACGGACAGGGCAATCAATACACAGAGAATAATGTTACTGTTATTTATAAAAAGGACAGGGCAATCAATACACAGAGAATAATGTTCCTGTTATTTATAAAAAGGACAGTGCAATCAATATACAGGGAAATAATGTTACTGTTATTTATAAAAAAGGACAGGGCAATCAATACACCGGGAAATAATGTTACTGTTAATTATAAAAAGGACAGTGCAATCAATACGCAGGGAAATAATGTTACTGTTATTTATAAAACGGACAGGGCAATCAATACACAGAGAATAATGTTACTGTTATTTATAAAAAGGACAGTGCAATCAATATACAGGGAAATAATGTTACTGTTATTTATAAAAAAGTACAGTGCAATCAATACGCAGGGAAATAATGTGACTGTTATTTAGAAAACGGACAGGGCAATCAATACACGGAGAATAATGTTACTGTTATTTATAAAAAGGACAGGGCAATCAATACACAGGGAAATAATGTTACTGTTATTTATAGAAAAGGACAGGGCAATCAATACACAGGGAAATAATGTTACTGTTATTTATTAAAAGGAAAGGGCAATCAATACACAGGGAAATAATGTTACTGTTAATTATAAAAAGGACAGGGCAATCAATATACAGGGAAATAATTAGATTAGATTAGATTAGAGATACAGCACTGAAACAGGCCCTTCGGCCCACCGAGTCTGTGCCGAACATCAACCACCCATTTATACTAATCCTACACTAATCCCCTATTCTTACCAAACATCCCCACCTGTCCCTATATTTCCCTACCACCTACCTATACTAGTGACAATTTATAATGGCCAATTTACCTATCAACCTGCAAGTCTTTTTTGGCTTGTGGGAGGAAACCGGAGCACCCGGAGAAAACCCACGCAGACACAGGGAGAACTTGCAAACTCCACACAGGCAGTACCCGGAATCGAACCCGGGTCCCTAAAGCTGTGAGGCTGCAGTGCTAACCACTGCGCCACTGTGCCGCCCATAATGTTACTGTTATTTATAAAAAAGGACAGGGCAATCAATACACAGGGAAATAATGTTACTGTTATTTATAAAAAGGACAGGGCGATCAATATACAGGGAAATAATGTTACTGTTAATTATAAAAAAGGACAGGGCAATCAATACACAGGGAAATAATGTTACTGTTATTTATAAAACGGACAGGGCAATCAATCCAAAAAGAATATTGTTGCTGTTATTTATGAAAAGGACAGGGCAATCAATTTACTGGGAAATAATGTCACTGTTATCTATAAAAAAGGACAGGACAATCATTACACAGGGAAATAATGTTACTGTTAATTATAAAAAGGACACTGCAATCTATACACAGGGAAATAATGTTACTGTTATTTATAAAAAGAACAGGGCAATCAATACACAGGGAAATAATGTTACTGTTATTTATAAAACGGACAGGGCATTCAATACACAGAGAATAATGTTACTGTCATTTATAAAAACGGACAGGGCAAACAATACACAGGAAAATAATGTTACTGTCACCTATAAAAAGGACAGGGCATTCAATATGCAGGGAAATAATGTTACTGTTATTTATAAAAAAGGACAGGGCAATCAATAGACAGGGAAATAATGTTACTGTTAATTATAGAAGGGACAGGGCAATCAATACACAGGGAAATAATGTTACTGTTATTTATAAAAAGGAAAGTGCAATCAATACACAGGGAAATAATGTTACTGTTATTTATAAAAAAGGACAGGGAAATCAATACACAGGGAAATAATGTTACTGTTATTTATAAAAAGGACAGGGCAATCAATATACAGGGAAATAATGTTACTGTTTTTTATAAAAAAGGACAGGGTAATCAATACACAGGGAAATAATGTTACTGTTAATTATAAAAAGGACAGTGCAATCAATACACAGGGAAATAATGTTACTGTTATTTATAAAACGGACAGGGCAATCAATATTCAGGGAAATAATGTTACTGTTATTTATAAAAAATGACAGGACAATCAATACACAGGGAAATAATGTTACTGTTATTTATAAAAAGGAAAGGGCAATCAATATAAAGGGAAATAATGTTACTGTTATTTATAAAAAAGGACAGGGCAATCAATACACAGGGAAATAATGTTACTGTTATTTATAAAAAGGACAGGGCAATCTATGCACAGGGAAATAATGTTACTGTTAATTATAAAAAAGGACAGGGCAATCAATGCACAGGGAAATGATGTTACTGTTATTTATAAAAAGGAAAGGGCAATCAATATAAAGGGAAATAATGTTACTGTTATTTATAAAGCGGACAGGGCAATCAATATAAAGGGAAATAATGTTACTGTTGTTTATAAAAAAGGACAGTGCAATCAATACACAGGGAAATAATGTTACTGTTATTTATAAAAAAGGACAGGGCAATCAATACACAGGGAAATAATGTTACTGTTATTTATAAAAAAGGACAAGGCAATCAATACACAGGGAAATAATGTTACTGTTATTTATAAAAAGGAAAGGGCTTTCAATATAAAGGGAAATAATGTTACTGTTATTTATAAAAAAGGACAGGGCAATCAATACACAGGGAAATAATGTTACTGTTATTTATAAAAAGGACAGGGCAATCTATGCACAGGGAAATAATGTTACTGTTATTTATAAAAAGGACAGGGCAATCTATGCACAGGAAAATAATGTTACTGTTAATTATAAAAAGGACAGTGCAATCAATACGCAGGGAAATAATGTTACTGTTATTTATAAAACGGACAGGGCAATCAATACACAGAGAATAATGTTACTGTTATTTATAAAAAGGACAGGGCAATCAATACACAGGGAATTAATGTTACTGTTATTTATAAAACGGACAGGGCAATCAATACACAGGGAAATAATGTTACTGTTATTTATAAAAAGGACAGGGCAATCAATACACAGAGAATAATGTTACTGTTATTTATAAAAAGGACAGGGCAATCAATAAACAGGGAAATAATGTTACGGTTATTTATAAAAAGGACAGGGCAATCAATACGCAGGGAAATAATGTTACTGTTATTTATAAAACGGACAGGGCAATCAATACACAGAGAATAATGTTACTGTTATTTATAAAAAGGACAGGGCAATCAATACACAGGGAATTAATGTTACTGTTATTTATAAAACGGACAGGGCAATCAATACACAGGGAAATAATGTTACTTTTATTTATAAAAAGGACAGGGCAATCTATGCACAGAGAATAATGTTACAGATATTTATAAAAAGGACAGGGCAATCAATATACAGGGAATTAATGTTACTGTTATTTATAAAACGGACTGGGCAATCAATGCACAGTGAATAATGTTACTGTTATTTATAAAAAGGACAGGGCAATCAATATACAGGGAATTAATGTTACTGTTATTTATAAAACGGACAGGGCAATCAATACACAGATAATAATGTTACTGTTAATTATAAAAAGGACAGTGCAATCAATACGCAGGGAAATAATGTTACTGTTATTTATAAAACGGACAGGGCAATCAATACACAGAGAATAATGTTACTGTTATTTATAAAAAAGGATAGGGCAATCAATACACAGAGAATAATGTTACTGTTATTTATAAAAAGGACAGTGCAATCAATATACAGGGAAATAATGTTACTGTTATTTATAAAAAAGTACAGTGCAAACAATACGCAGGGAAATAATGTTACTGTTATTTATAAAACGGACAGGGCAATCAATACACAGAGAATAATGTTACTGTTAATTATAAAAAGGACAGGGCAATCAATACACAGGGAAATAAAGTTACTGTTATTTATAAAAAAGGACAGGGCAATCAATACACAGGGAAATAATGTTACTGTTAATTATTAAAAGGACGTTGCAATCAATACGCAGGGAAATAATGTTACTGTTATTTATAAAACGGACAGGGCAATCAATACACAGAGAATAATGTTACTGTTATTTATAAAAAGGACAGGGCAATCAATACACAGAGAATAATGTTCCTGTTATTTATAAAAAGGACAGTGCAATCAATATACAGGGAAATAATGTTACTGTTATTTATAAAAAAGGACAGGGCAATCAATACACCGGGAAATAATGTTACTGTTAATTATAAAAAGGACAGTGCAATCAATACGCAGGGAAATAATGTTACTGTTATTTATAAAACGGACAGGGCAATCAATACACAGAGAATAATGTTACTGTTATTTATAAAAAGGACAGTGCAATCAATATACAGGGAAATAATGTTACTGTTATTTATAAAAAAGTACAGTGCAATCAATACGCAGGGAAATAATGTGACTGTTATTTAGAAAACGGACAGGGCAATCAATACACGGAGAATAATGTTACTGTTATTTATAAAAAGGACAGGGCAATCAATACACAGGGAAATAATGTTACTGTTATTTATAGAAAAGGACAGGGCAATCAATACACAGGGAAATAATGTTACTGTTATTTATTAAAAGGAAAGGGCAATCAATACACAGGGAAATAATGTTACTGTTAATTATAAAAAGGACAGGGCAATCAATATACAGGGAAATAATTAGATTAGATTAGATTAGAGATACAGCACTGAAACAGGCCCTTCGGCCCACCGAGTCTGTGCCGAACATCAACCACCCATTTATACTAATCCTACACTAATCCCCTATTCTTACCAAACATCCCCACCTGTCCCTATATTTCCCTACCACCTACCTATACTAGTGACAATTTATAATGGCCAATTTACCTATCAACCTGCAAGTCTTTTTTGGCTTGTGGGAGGAAACCGGAGCACCCGGAGAAAACCCACGCAGACACAGGGAGAACTTGCAAACTCCACACAGGCAGTACCCGGAATCGAACCCGGGTCCCTAAAGCTGTGAGGCTGCAGTGCTAACCACTGCGCCACTGTGCCGCCCATAATGTTACTGTTATTTATAAAAAAGGACAGGGCAATCAATACACAGGGAAATAATGTTACTGTTATTTATAAAAAGGACAGGGCGATCAATATACAGGGAAATAATGTTACTGTTATTTATAAAAAAGGACAGGGCAATCAATACACAGGGAAATAATGTTACTGTTATTTATAAAAAAGGACAGGGCAATCAATACACAGGGAAATAATGTTACTGTTATTTATAAAAAGGACAGGGCGATCAATATACAGGGAAATAATGTTACTGTTATTTATAAAAAAGGACAGGGCAATCAATACACAGGGAAATAATGTTACTGTTATTTATAAAAAAGGACATGGCAATCTATGCACAGGGAAATAATGTTACTGTTAATTATAAAAAGGACAGGGCAGTCTATACACAGGGAAATAATGTTACTGTTAATTATAAAAAGGACAGGCAATCAATACACAGGGAAATAATGTTACTGTCATCTATAAAAAGGACAGGGCATTCAATATGCAGGGAAATAATGTTACTGTTAATTATAAAAAGGAAAGGGCTTTCAATATAAAGGGAAATAATGTTACTGTTATTTATAAAAAAGGACAGGGCGATCGATATACAGGGAAATAATGTTACTGTTATTTATAAAAAAGGACAGGGCAATCTATGCAAAGGGAAATAATGTTACTGTTAATTATAAAAAGGACAGGGCAATCAATACACAGGGAAATAATGTTACTGTTATTTATAAAAAGGAAAGGGCAATCAATATAAAGGGAAATAATGTTACTGTTATTTATTAAAAAGGACAGGGCAATCTATACACAGGGAAATAATGTTACTGATATTTATAAAAAGGACAGGGCAATCAATATACAGGGAAATAATGTTACTGTTATTTATAAAAAGGAAAGGGCAATCAATATAAAGGGAAATAATGTTACTGTTATTTATAAAAAAGGACAGGGCAATCAATACACAGGGAAATAATGTTACTGTTATTTATAAAAAGGAAAGGGCAATCAATATAAAGGGAAATAATGTTGCTGTTATTTATAAAAAAGGACAGGGCAATCAATACACAGGGAAATAATGTTACTTTTATTTATAAAAAGAACAGGGCAATCAATATACAGGGAAATAATGTTACTGTTATTTATAAAAAAGGACAGGGCAATCAATACACAGGGAAATAATGTTACTGTTATTTATAAAAAGGACAGGGCAATCAATATACAGGGAAATAATGTTACTGTTATTTATAAAAAAGGTCAGGGCAATCAATACACAGGGAAATAATGTTACTGTTAATTATAAAAAGGACAGTGCAATCAATACACAGGGAAATAATGTTACTGTTATTTATAAAACGGACAGGGCAATCAATACACAGAGAATGATGTTACTGTTATTTATAAAAAGGACAGGGCAATCAATATACAGGGAAATAATGTTACTGTCATCTATAAAAAGGACAGGGCATTCAATATGCAGGGATATAATGTTACAGTTAATTATAAAAGGGACAGGGCAATCTATACACAAGGAAAAAATTTTACTGTTATTTATAAAAAGGACAGGGCAATCAATACACAGGGAAATAATGTTACTGTTAATTATAAAAAGGACAGTGCAATCAATACACAGGGAAATAATGTTACTGTTATTTATAAAAAAGGACAGGGCAATCAATATACAGGGAAATAATGTTACTGTTAATTATAAAAAGGACAGGCAATCAATACACAGGGAAATAATGTTACTGTCATCTATAAAAAGGACAGGGCATTCAATATGCAGGGAAATAATGTTACTGTTATTTATAAAAAGGAAAGGGCTTTCAAAATAAAGGGAAATAATGTTACTGTTATTTATAAAAAAGGACAGGGCGATCAATATACAGGGAAATAATGTTACTGTTATTTATAAAAAAGGACAGGGCAATCTATGCACAGGGAAATAATGTTACTGTTAATTATAAAAAGGACAGGGCAATCAATACACAGGGAAATAATGTTACTGTTATTTATAAAAAGGAAAGGGCAATCAATATAAAGGGAAATAATGTTACTGTTATTTATTAAAAAGGACAGGGCAATCAATACACAGGGAAATAATGTTACTGTTATTTAAAAAAAGGACAGGGCAATCAATATACAGGGAAATAATGTTACTGTTATTTATAAAAAAGGACAGGGCAATCAATACACAGGGAAATAATGTTACTGTTATTTATAAAAAGGAAAGGGCAATCAATATAAAGGGAAATAATTTTACTGTTATTTATAAAAAAGGACAGGGCAATCAATACACAGGGAAATAATGTTACTGTTATTTATAAAAAGGAAAGGGCAATCAATATAAAGGGAAATAATGTTGCTGTTATTTATAAAAAAGGACAGGGCAATCAATACACAGGGAAATAATGTTACTGTTATTTATAAAAAGGACAGGGCAATCAATATACAGGGAAATAATGTTACTGTTATTTATAAAAAAGGACAGGGCAATCAATACACAGGGAAATAATGTTACTGTTATTTATAAAAAGCACAGGGCAATCAATATACAGGGAAATAATGTTACTGTTATTTATAAAAAAGGACAGGGCAATCAATACACAGGGAAATAATGTTACTGTTAATTATAAAAAGGACAGTGCAATCAATACACAGGGAAATAATGTTACTGTTATTTATAAAACGGACAGGGCAATCAATACACAGAGAATAATGTTACTGTTATTTATAAAAAGGACAGGGCAATCAATATACAGGGAAATAATGTTACTGTCATCTATAAAAAGGACAGGGCATTCAATATGCAGGGATATAATGTTACTGTTAATTATAAAAGGGACAGGGCAATCTATACACAGGGAAAAAAAATTACTGTTATTTATAAAAAGGACAGGGCAATCAATACACAATGAAATAATGTTACTGTTAATTATAAAAAGGACAGTGCAATCAATACACAGGGAAATAATGTTACTGTTATTTATAAAAAAGGACAGTGCAATCAATACACAGGGAAATAATGTTACTGTTAGTTATAAAAAGGACAGGCAATCAATACACAGGGAAATAATGTTACTGTCATCTATAAAAAGGACAGGGCATTCAATATGCAGGGAAATAATGTTACTGTTATTTATAAAAAGGAAAGGGCTTTCAATATAAAGGGAAATAATGTTACTGTTATTTATAAAAAACGACAGGGCGATCAATATACAGGGAAATAATGTTACTGTTATTTATAAAAAAGGACAGGGCAATCTATGCACAGGGAAATAATGTTACTGTTAATTATAAAAAGGACAGGGCAATCAATACACAGGGAAATAATGTTACTGTTATTTATAAAAAGGAAAGGGCAATCAATATAAAGGGAAATAATGTTACTGTTATTTATTAAAAAGGACAGGGCAATCAATACACAGGGAAATAATGTGACTGTTATTTATAAAAAGGACAGGGCAATCAATATACAGGGAAATAATGTTACTGTTATTTATAAAAAAGGACAGGGTAATCAATACACAGGGAAATAATGTTACTGTTATTTATAAAAAGGAAAGGGCAATCAATATAAAGGGAAATAATGTTACTGTTATTTATGAAAAATGACAGGGCAATCAATACACAGGGAAATAATGTTACTGTTATTTATAAAAAGGACAGGGCAATCAATATACAGGGAAATAATGTTACTGTTATTTATAAAAAAGGACAGGGCAATCAATACACAGGGAAATAATGTTACTGTTAATTATAAAAAGGACAGTGCAATCAATACACAGGGAAATAATGTTACTGTTATTTATAAAAAGGACAGGGCAATCAATATACAGGGAAATAATGTTACTGTCATCTATAAAAAGGACAGGGCATTCAATATGCAGGGATATAATGTTACTGTTAATTATAAAAGGGACAGGGCAATCTATACACAGGGAAAAAAATTTACTGTTATTTATAAAAAGGACAGGGCAATCAATACACAGGGAAATAATGTTACTGTTAATTATAAAAAGGACAGTGCAATCAATACACAGGGAAATAATGTTACTGTTATTTATAAAAAAGGACAGGACAATCAATATACAGGGAAATAATGTTACTGTTATTAATAAAAAAGGACAGGGCATTCAATACACAGGGAAATAATGTTACTGTTAATTATAAAAAGGACAGTGCAATCAATAGACAGGGAAATAATGTTACTGTTATTTATAAAACGGACAGGGCAATCAATATACAGGGAAATAATGTTACTGTTATTTATAAAAAAGGACAGGGCAATCAATACACAGGGAAATAATGTTACTGTTATTTAGAAAAAGGAAAGGGCAATCAATATAAAGGGAAATAATGTTACTGTTATTTATAAAAAAGGACAGGGCAATCAATACACAGGGAAATAATGTTACTGTTAGTTATAAAAAGGACAGGGCAATCAATACACAGAGAATGATGTTACTGTTATTTATAAAAAGGACAGGGCAATCAATACACAGGGAAATAATGTTACTGTTATTTATAAAAAGGACAGGGCAATCAATATACAGGGAAATAATGTTACTGTTATTTATAAAAAAGGACAGGGCAATCAATACACAGGGAAATAATGTTACTGTTAATTATAAAAAGGACAGTGCAATCAATACACAGGGAAATAATGTTACTGTTATTTATAAAAAGGACAGGGCAATCAATATACAGGGAATTAATGTTACTGTTATTTATAAAAAAGGACAGGGCAATCAATACACAGGGAAATAATGTTACTGTTATGTACAGAAATGAAAGGGCAATCAATACACAGGGAAATAATGTTACTGTTATTTACAAAAATGACTGGGCAATCTATGCAGAGGGAAATAATGTTACTGTTAATATGAAAAGGGACAGGGCAATCAATACACAGGGAAATAATGTTACTGTTATTTATAAAAAAGGACAGGGCAATCAATAGACAGGGAAATAATGTTACAGTTAATTATAAAAGGGACAGGGCAATCTATACACAGGGAAAAAATGTTACTGTTATTTATAAAAAGGACAGGGCAATCAATATACAGGGAAATAATGTTACTGTTAATTATAAAAAGGACAGTGCAATCAGTACACAGGGAAATAATGTTACTGTTAATTATAAAAAAGGACAGGGCAATCAATAGACAGGGAAATAATGTTACAGTTAATTATAAAAGGGACAGGGCAATCTATACACAGGGAAAAAATGTTACTGTTATTTATAAAAAGGACAGGGCAATCAATATACAGGGAAATAATGTTACTGTTAATTATAAAAAAGGACAGGGCAATCAATAGACAGGGAAATAATGTTACAGTTAATTATAAAAGGGACAGGGCGATCAATAGACAGGGAAATAATGTTACAGTTAATTATAAAAGGGACAGGGCAATCTATACACAGGGAAAAAATGTCACTGTTATTTATAAAAAGGACAGGGCAATCAATATACTGGGAAATAATGTTACTGTTAATTATAAAAAGGACAGTGCAATCAATACACAGGGAAATAATGTTACTGTTAATTATAAAAAGGAAAGGGGAATCAATACACAGGGAAATAATGTTACTGTTATTTATAAAAAAGGACAGGGCAATCAATACACAGGGAAATAATGTTACTGTTATTTATAAAAAGGACAGTGCAATCAATACACAGGGAAATAATGTTAATGTTATTTATAAAACGGACAGGGCAATCAATACATAGAGAATAATGTTACTTTTATTTATAAAAAGGACAGGGCAAGCAATATACAGGGAAATAATGTTACTGTTATAAATAAAAAAGGGCAGGGCAATCAATACACAGGGAAATAATGTTATTGTTATTTATAAAAAAGGACAGGGCAATCAATACACAGGGAAATAATGCTACTGTTATTTATAAAAAAGGTCAGGGCAATCAATACACAGGGAAATAATGTTACTGTTATTTATAAAAAGGACAGGGCAATCAATACACAGGGAAATAATGTTACTGTTATTTATAAAAAAGGACAGGGCAATCAATACACAGGGAAATAATGTTACTGTTATTTATAAAAAGGACAGGGCAATCAATATACAGGGAAATAATGTTACTGCTATTTATAAAAAAGGACAGGGCAATCAATACACAGGGAAATAATGTTACTGTTAATTATAAAAAGGACAGTGCAATCAATACACAGGGAAATAATGTTACTGTTATTTATAAAACGGACAGGGCAATCAATACACAGAGAATAATGTTACTGTTATTTATAAAAAGGACAGGGCAATCAATATACAGGGAAATAATGTTACTGTTATTTATAAAAAAGGACAGGGCAATCAATACACAGGGAAATAATGTTACTGTTATTTATAAAAAGGACAGGGCAGTCTATACACAGGGAAATAATGTTACTGTTAATTATAAAAAGGACAGGCAATCAATACACAGGGAAATAATTTTACTGTCATCTATAAAAAGGACAGGGTATTCAATATGCAGGGAAATAATGTTACTGTTATTTATAAAAAAGGACGGGGCAATCAATAGACAGGGAAATAATGTTACTGTTAATTATAAAAGGGACAGGGCAATCTATACACAGGGAAAAAATTTTACTGTTATTTATAAAAAGGACAGGGCAATCAATACACAGGGAAATAATGTTACTGTTAATTATAAAAAGGACAGTGCAATCAATACACAGGGAAATAATGTTACTGTTATTTATAAAAAAGGACAGGGCAATCAATATACAGGGAAATAATGTTACTGTTATTAATAAAAAAGGACAGGGAATTCAGTACACAGTGAAATAATGTTACTGTTAATTATAAAAAGGACAGTGCAATCAATACACAGGGAAATAATGTTACTGTTATTTATAAAACGGACAGGGCAATCAATATACAGGGAAATAATGTTACTGTTATTTATAAAAAAGGACAGGGCAATCAATACACAGGGAAATAATGTTACTGTTATTTAAAAAAAGGAAAGGGCAATCAATATAAAGGGAAATAATGTTACTGTTGTTTATAAAAAAGGACAGGGCAATCAATACACAGGGAAATAATGTTACTGTTATTTATAAAAAGGACAGGGCATTCAATATGCAGGGAAATAATGTTACTGTTATTTATAAAAAAGGACAGGGCAATCAAAAGACAGGGAAATAATGTTACTGTTAATTATAAAAGGGACAGGGCAATCAATACACAAAGAATAATGTTGCTGTTATTTATGAAAAGGGCAGGGCAATCAATATACAGGGAAATATTGTCACTGTTATCTATAAAAAAGGACAGGGCATTCAATACACAGGGAAATAATGTTACTGTTAATTATAAAAAGGACAGTGCAATCAATACACAGGGAAATAATGTTACTGTTATTTATAAAACGGACAGGGCAATCAATATACAGGGAAATAATGTTACTGTTATTTATAAAAAAAGACAGGGCAATCAATACACAGGGAAATAATGTTACTGTTAATTATATAAAGGACAGGCAATCAATACACAGGGAAATAATGTTACTGTCATCTATAAAATGGACAGGGCATTCAATATGCAGGGAAATAATGTTACTGTTATTTATAAAAAGGAAAGGGCTTTCAATATAAAGGGAAATAATGTTACTGTTATTTATAAAAAAGGACAGGGCGATCAATATACAGGGAAATAATGTTACTGTTATTTATAAAAAAGGACAGGGCAATCAATACACAGGGAAATAATGTTACTGTTATTTATAAAAAGGAAAGGGCAATCAATATAAAGGGAAATAATGTTGCTGTTATTTATAAAAAAGGACAGGGCAATCAATACACAGGGAAATAATGTTACTGTTATTTATAAAAAGGACAGGGCAATCAATATACAGGGAAATAATGTTACTGTTATTTATAAAAAAGGACAGGGCAATCAATACACATTGAAATAATGTTACTGTTATTTATAAAAAGGACAGGGAAATCAATATACAGGGAAATAATGTTACTGTTATTTATAAAAAAGGACAGGGCAATCAATACACAGGGAAATAATGTTACTGTTAATTATAAAAAGGACAGTGCAATCAATACACAGGGAAATAATGTTACTGTTATTTATAAAACGGACAGGGCAATCAATTCACAGAGAATAATGTTACTGTTATTTATAAAAAAGGACAGGGCAATCAATATACAGGGAAATAATGTTACTGTCATCTATAAAAAGGACAGGGCATTCAATATGCAGGGATATAATGTTACTGTTAATTATAAAAGGGACAGGGCAATCTATACACAGGGAAAAAATTTTACTGTTATTTATAAAAAGGACAGGGCAATCAATACACAGGGAAATAATGTTACTGTTAATTATAAAAAGGACAGTGCAATCAATACACAGGGAAATAATGTTACTGTTATTTATAAAAAAGGACAGGACAATCAATATACAGGGAAATAATGTTACTGTTATTAATAAAAAAGGACAGGGCATTCAATACACAGGGAAATAATGTTACTGTTAATTATAAAAAGGACAGTGCAATCAATACACAGGGAAATAATGTTACTGTTATTTATAAAACGGACAGGGCAATCGATATACAGGGAAATAATGTTACTGTTATTTATAAAAAAGGACAGGGCAATCAATACACAGGGAAATAATGTTACTGTTATTTATAAAAAGGAAAGGGCAATCAATATAAAGGGAAATAATGTTACTGTTATTGATAAAAAAGGACAGGGCATTCAATACACAGGGAAATAATGTTACTGTTAATTATAAAAAGGACAGTGCAATCAATAGACAGGGAAATAATGTTACAGTTAATTATAAAAGGGACAGGGCAATCAATAGACAGGGAAATAATGTTACAGTTAATTATAAAAGGGACAGGGCAATCTATACACAGGGAAAAAATGTTACTGTTATTTATAAAAAGGACAGGGCAATCAATATACAGGGAAATAATGTTACTGTTAATTATAAAAAGGACAGTGCAATCAATACACAGGGAAATAATGTTACTGTTAATTATAAAAAGGAAAGGGGAATCAATACACAGGGAAATAATGTTACTGTTATTTATAAAAAAGGACAGGGCAATCAATACACAGGGAAATAATGTTACTGTTATTTATAAAAAGGACAGTGCAATCAATACACAGGGAAATAATGTTAATGTTATTTATAAAACGGACAGGGCAATCAATACACAGAGAATAATGTTACTGTTATTTATAAAAAAGGACAGGGCAATCAATATACAGGGAAATAATGTTACTGTTAATTATAAAAAGGACAGTGCAATCAATACACAGGGAAATAATGTTACTGTTATTTATAAAACGGACAGGGCAATCAATATACAGGGAAATAATGTTACTGTTATTTATAAAAAAAGACAGGGCAATCAATACACAGGGAAATAATGTTACTGTTAATTATATAAAGGACAGGCAATCAATACACAGGGAAATAATGTTACTGTCATCTATAAAATGGACAGGGCATTCAATATGCAGGGAAATAATGTTACTGTTATTTATAAAAAGGAAAGGGCTTTCAATATAAAGGGAAATAATGTTACTGTTATTTATAAAAAAGGACAGGGCGATCAATATACAGGGAAATAATGTTACTGTTATTTATAAAAAAGGACAGGGCAATCAATACACAGGGAAATAATGTTACTGTTATTTATAAAAAGGAAAGGGCAATCAATATAAAGGGAAATAATGTTGCTGTTATTTATAAAAAAGGACAGGGCAATCAATACACAGGGAAATAATGTTACTGTTATTTATAAAAAGGACAGGGCAATCAATATACAGGGAAATAATGTTACTGTTATTTATAAAAAAGGACAGGGCAATCAATACACATTGAAATAATGTTACTGTTATTTATAAAAAGGACAGGGAAATCAATATACAGGGAAATAATGTTACTGTTATTTATAAAAAAGGACAGGGCAATCAATAGACAGGGAAATAATGTTACTGTTAATTATAAAAAGGACAGTGCAATCAATACACAGGGAAATAATGTTACTGTTATTTATAAAACGGACAGGGCAATCAATTCACAGAGAATAATGTTACTGTTATTTATAAAAAAGGACAGGGCAATCAATATACAGGGAAATAATGTTACTGTCATCTATAAAAAGGACAGGGCATTCAATATGCAGGGATATAATGTTACTGTTAATTATAAAAGGGACAGGGCAATCTATACACAGGGAAAAAATTTTACTGTTATTTATAAAAAGGACAGGGCAATCAATACACAGGGAAATAATGTTACTGTTAATTATAAAAAGGACAGTGCAATCAATACACAGGGAAATAATGTTACTGTTATTTATAAAAAAGGACAGGACAATCAATATACAGGGAAATAATGTTACTGTTATTAATAAAAAAGGACAGGGCATTCAATACACAGGGAAATAATGTTACTGTTAATTATAAAAAGGACAGTGCAATCAATACACAGGGAAATAATGTTACTGTTATTTATAAAACGGACAGGGCAATCGATATACAGGGAAATAATGTTACTGTTATTTATAAAAAAGGACAGGGCAATCAATACACAGGGAAATAATGTTACTGTTATTTATAAAAAGGAAAGGGCAATCAATATAAAGGGAAATAATGTTACTGTTATTGATAAAAAAGGACAGGGCATTCAATACACAGGGAAATAATGTTACTGTTAATTATAAAAAGGACAGTGCAATCAATAGACAGGGAAATAATGTTACAGTTAATTATAAAAGGGACAGGGCAATCAATAGACAGGGAAATAATGTTACAGTTAATTATAAAAGGGACAGGGCAATCTATACACAGGGAAAAAATGTTACTGTTATTTATAAAAAGGACAGGGCAATCAATATACAGGGAAATAATGTTACTGTTAATTATAAAAAGGACAGTGCAATCAATACACAGGGAAATAATGTTACTGTTAATTATAAAAAGGAAAGGGGAATCAATACACAGGGAAATAATGTTACTGTTATTTATAAAAAAGGACAGGGCAATCAATACACAGGGAAATAATGTTACTGTTATTTATAAAAAGGACAGTGCAATCAATACACAGGGAAATAATGTTAATGTTATTTATAAAACGGACAGGGCAATCAATACACAGAGAATAATGTTACTGTTATTTATAAAAAAGGACAGGGCAATCAATATACAGGGAAATAATGTTACTGTCATCTATAAAAAGGACAGGGCATTCAATATGCAGGGATATAATGTTACTGTTAATTATAAAAGGGACAGGGCAATCTATACACAGGGAAAAATTTTTACTGTTATTTATAAAAAGGACAGGGCAATCAATAGACAGGGAAATAATGTTACTGTTAATTATAAAAAGGACAGTGCAATCAATACACAGGGAAATAATGTTACTGTTATTTATAAAAAAGGACAGGACAATCAATATACAGGGAAATAATGTTACTGTTATTAATAAAAAAGGACAGGGCATTCAATACACAGGGAAATAATGTTACTGTTAATTATAAAAGGGACAGTGCAATCAATACACAGGGAAATAATGTTACTGTTATTTATAAAACGGACAGGGCAATCAATATACAGGGAAATAATGTTACTGTTATTTATAAAAAAGGACAGGGCAATCAATACACAGGGAAATAATGTTACTGTTATTTATAAAAAGGAAAGGGCAATCAATATAAAGGGAAATAATGTTACTGTTATTTATAAAAAAGGACAGGGCAATCAATACACAGGGAAATAATGTTACTGTTATTTATAAAAAGGAAAGGGCAATCAATATAAAGGGAAATAATGTTGCTGTTATTTATAAAAAAGGACAGGGCAATCAATACACAGGGAAATAATGTTACTGTTATTTATAAAAAGGACAGGGCAATCAATATACAGGGAAGTAATGTTACTGTTATTTATAAAAAAGGACAGGGCAATCAATACACAGGGAAATAATGTTACTGTTATTTATAAAAAGGACAGGGCAATCAATATACAGGGAAATAATGTTACTGTTATTTATAAAAAAGGACAGGGCAATCAATACACAGGGAAATAATGTTACTGTTAATTATAAAAAGGACAGTGCAATCAATACACAGGGAAATAATGTTACTGTTATTTATAAAACGGACAGGGCAATCAATACACAGAGAATAATGTTACTGTTATTTATAAAAAGGACAGGGCAATCAATATACAGGGAAATAATGTTACTGTCATCTATAAAAAGGACAGGGCATTCAATATGCAGGGATATAATGTTACTGTTAATTATGAAAGGGACAGGGCAATCTATACACAGGGAAAAAATTTTACTGTTATTTATAAAAAGGACAGGGCAATCAATACACAGGGAAATAATGTTACTGTTAATTATAAAAAGGACAGTGCAATCAATACACATGGAAATAATGTTACTGTTATTTATAAAAAAGGACAGGGCAATCAATACACAGGGAAATAATGTTACTGTTAATTATAAAAAGGACAGGCAATCAATACACAGGGAAATAATGTTACTGTCATCTATAAAAAGGACAGGGCATTCAATATGCAGGGAAATAATGTTACTGTTATTTATAAAAAGGAAAGGGCTTTCAATATAAAGGGAAATAATGTTACTGTTATTTATAAAAAAGGACAGGGCGATCAATATACAGGGAAATAATGTTACTGTTATTTATAAAAAAGGACAGGGCAATCTATGCACAGGGAAATAATGTTACTGTTAATTATAAAAAGGACAGGGCAATCAATACACAGGGAAATAATGTTACTGTTATTTATAAAAAGGAAAGGGCAATCAATATAAAGGGAAATAATGTTACTGTTATTTATTAAAAAGGACAGGGCAATCAATACATAGGGAAATAATGTGACTGTTATTTATAAAAAGGACAGGGCAATCAATATACAGGGAAATAATGTTACTGTTATTTATAAAAAAGGACAGGGCAATCAATACACAGGGAAATAATGTTACTGTTATTTATAAAAAAGAAAGGGAAATCAATATAAAGGGAAATAATGTTACTGTTATTTATGAAAAATTACAGGGCAATCAATACACAGGGAAATAATGTTACTGTTATTTACAAAAAGTAAAGGGCAATCAATATAAAGGGAAATAATGTTACTAATATAATACTGCGGATGCTGGAAATCTGAAACAAAAACAAGAAATGCTGGATTCACTCAGCAGGTCTGTCAGCATCTGTGGAAAGAGAAGCAGAGTTAACGTTTCGGGTCAGTGACCCTTCTTCGGAACTGACAAATATTAGAAAAGTCACAGATTATAAACAAGTGAGGTGGGGGTTGGGCAAGAGATAACAAAGGAGAAGGTGCAGATTGGACCAGGCCACATAGCTGACCAAAAGGTCACGGAGCAAAGGCAAACAATATGTTAATGGTGTTTTGAAAGACAAAGCATTAGTACAGATTAGGTGTGAATATACTGAATATAGAACATCAGCAAGTGCAAACCTGAAGAAAAACAACCTGAAAAAAACAGTGGGTAAGCAAACTGAACAAACTAAGATGAAATGAAATAAAAAGGAATGCAAAAAAAAGGAAGAAAAAATAACTAAAAATGACTAAAAATGAAAGTAAAGTGGGGGGCTGTCATGCTCTGAAATTATTGAACTCAATGTTCAGTCCGGCAGGCTGTAGTGTGCCTAATCGGTAGATGAGATGCTGTTCCTCGAGCTTGCGTTGATGTTCACTGGAACACTGCAGCAATCCCAGGACAGAGATGTGAGCATGAGAGCAGGGGGGAGTGTTGAAATGGCAAGCAACCGGAAGCTCAGGGTCCTGCTTGCGGACTGAGCGGAGATGTTCCGCAAAGCGGTCACCCAGTCTGCGCTTGGTCTCCCCAATGTAGAGGAGACCACACTGTGAGCAGCGAATACAGTATACTACATTGAAAGAAGTACAAGTAAATCGCTGCTTCACCTGAAAGGAGTGTTTGGGGCCTGGGATAGTGAGGAGAGAGGAGGTAAATGGGCAGGTATTACACCTCCTGCGATTGCACGGGAAGGTGCCCTGGGACGGGGACGAGGTGGTGGGGGTAATGGAGGAGTGGACCAGGGTGTCGCGGAGGGAACGATCCCTTCGGAATGCTGACAGGGGAAGGGAGGGGAAGATGCGACTGGTAGTGGCATCACGCTGGAGGTGGCGAAAATGGCGGAGGATGATCCTTTGGATATGGAGGCTGGTGGGATGAAAAGTGAGGACAAGGGGAACCCTGTCACGGTTCTGGGAGGGAGGGGAAGGGGTGAGGGTAGAGGTGCGGGGAATGGGTCGGACACGGTTGAGGGCCCTGTCAACCACAGTGGGGGGAAATCCTCGGTTGAGGAAAAAGGAGGTCATATCAGAAGCACCGTCATGGAAGGTAGCATCATCAGAGCAGATGCGTCGGAGACGGAGAAACTGGGAGAATGGAATGGAGTCCTTACAGGAGGTAGGGTGTGAAGAAGTGTAGTCGAGGTAGCTGTGGGAGTCAGTGGGCTTATAATGGATATTGGTAGACAACCTATCCCCAGAGATGGAGACAGAGAAGTCGAGGAAGGGAAGGGAAGTGTCAGAGATGGACCATGTAAAGGTGAGAGAAGGGTGGAAATTGGAATTAAAATAATGTTACTGTTATTTATAAAAAAGGACAGGGCAATCAATACACAGGGAAATAATGTTACTGTTATTTATAAAAAGGAAAGGGCAATCAAGATAAAGGGAAATAATGTTGCTGTTATTTATAAAAAAGGACAGGGCAATCAATACACAGGGAAATAATGTTACTGTTATTTATAAAAAGGACAGGGCAATCAATATACAGGGAAATAATGTTACTGTTATTTATAAAAAAGGACAGGGCAATCAATACACATTGAAATAATGTTACTGTTATTTATAAAAAGGACAGGGCAATCAAGAGACAGGGAAATAATGTTACTGTTATTTATAAAAAAGGACAGGGCAATCAATACACAGGGAAATAATGTTACTGTTAATTATAAAAAGGACAGTGCAATCAATACACAGGGAAATAATGTTACTGTTATTTATAAAACGGACAGGGCAATCAATACACAGAGAATAATGTTACTGTTATTTATAAAAAAGGACAGGGCAATCAATATACAGGGAAATAATGTTACTGTCATCTATAAAAAGGACAGGGCATTCAATATGCAGGGATATAATGTTACTGTTAATTATAAAAGGGACAGGGCAATCTATACACAGGGAAAAATTTTTACTGTTATTTATAAAAAGGACAGGGCAATCAATACACAGGGAAATAATGTTACTGTTAATTATAAAAAGGACAGTGCAATCAATACACAGGGAAATAATGTTACTGTTATTTATAAAAAAGGACAGGACAATCAATATACAGGGAAATAATGTTACTGTTATTAATAAAAAAAGGACAGGGCATTCAATACACAGGGAAATAATGTTACTGTTAATTATAAAAAGGACAGTGCAATCAATACACAGGGAAATAATGTTACTGTTATTTATAAAACGGACAGGGCAATCAATATACAGGGAAATAATGTTACTGTTATTTATAAAAAAGGACAGGGCAATCAATACACAGGGAAATAATGTTACTGTTATTTATAAAAAGGAAAGGGCAATCAATATAAAGGGAAATAATGTTACTGTTATTTATAAAAAAGGACAGGGCAATCAATACACAGGGAAATAATGTTACTGTTATTTATAAAAAGGAAAGGGCAATCAATATAAAGGGAAATAATGTTGCTGTTATTTATAAAAAAGGACAGGGCAATCAATACACAGGGAAATAATGTTACTGTTATTTATAAAAAGGACAGGGCAATCAATATACAGGGAAATAATGTTACTGTTATTTATAAAAAAGGACAGGGCAATCAATACACAGGGAAATAATGTTACTGTTATTTATAAAAAGGACAGGGCAATCAATATACAGGGAAATAATGTTACTGTTATTTATAAAAAAGGACAGGGCAATCAATACACAGGGAAATAATGTTACTGTTAATTATAAAAAGGACAGTGCAATCAATACACAGGGAAATAATGTTACTGTTATTTATAAAAAGGACAGGGCAATCAATACACAGGGAAATAATGTTACTGTTATTTATAAAAAGGACAGGGCAATCAATACACAGGGAAATAATGTTACTGTTAATTATAAAAAGGACAGTGCAATCAATACACAGAGAATAATGTTACTGTTAATTATAAAAAGGACAGTGCAATCAATACACAGGGAAATAATGTTACTGTTATTTATAAAAAGGATAGGGCAATCAATACACAGGGAAATAATGTTACTGTTATTTATAAAAAGGACAGTGCAATCAATACACAGGGAAATAATGTTACTGTTAATTATAAAAAGGACAGTGCAATCAATACACAGGGAAATAATGTTACTGTTAATTATAAAAAGGACAGTGCAATCAATACACAGGGAAATAATGTTACTGTTATTTATAAAACGGACAGGGCAATCAATACACAGAGAATAATGTTACTGTTATTTATAAAAAGGACAGGGCAATCGATATACAGGGAAATAATGTTACTGTCATCTATAAAAAGGACAGGGCATTGAATATGCAGGGATATAATGTTACTGTTAATTATGAAAGGGACAGGGCAATCTATACACAGGGAAAAAATTTTACTGTTATTTATAAAAAGGACAGGGCAATCAATACACAGGGAAATAATGTTACTGTTAATTATAAAAAGGACAGTGCAATCAATATACAGGGAAATAATGTTACTGTTATTTATAAAAAAGGACAGGGCAATCAATACACAGGGAAATAATGTTACTGTTAATTATAAAAAGGACAGGCAATCAATACACAGGGAAATAATGTTACTGTCATCTATAAAAAGGACAGGGCATTCAATATGCAGGGAAATAATGTTACTGTTATTTATAAAAAAGGACAGGGCAATCTATGCACAGGGAAATAATGTTACTGTTAATTATAAAAAGGACAGGGCAATCAATACACAGGGAAATAATGTTACTGTTATTTATAAAAAGGAAAGGGCAATCAATATAAAGGGAAATAATGTTACTGTTATTTATTAAAAAGGACAGGGCAATCAATACATAGGGAAATAATGTTACTGTTAATTATAAAAAGGACAGGGCAATCAATACACAGGGAAATAATGTTACTGTTATTTATAAAAAGGAAAGGGCAATCAATATAAAGGGAAATAATGTTACTGTTATTTATTAAAAAGGACAGGGCAATCAATACATAGGGAAATAATGTGACTGTTATTTATAAAAAGGACAGGGCAATCAATATACAGGGAAATAATGTTACTGTTATTTATAAAAAAGGACAGGGCAATCAATACACAGGGAAATAATGTTACTGTTATTTATAAAAAAGAAAGAGAAATCAATATAAAGGGAAATAATGTTACTGTTATTTATGAAAAAGGACAGGGCAATCAATACACAGGGAAATAATGTTACTGTTATTTAGAAAAAGGAAAGGGCAATCAATATAAAGGGAAATAATGTTACTGTTATTTATAAAAAAGGACAGGGCAATCAATACACAGGGAAATAATGTTACTGTTATTTATAAAAAGGAAAGGGCAATCAAGATAAAGGGAAATAATGTTGCTGTTATTTATAAAAAAGGACAGGGCAATCAATACACAGGGAAATAATGTTACTGTTATTTATAAAAAGGACAGGGCAATCAATATACAGGGAAATAATGTTACTGTTATTTATAAAAAAGGACAGGGCAATCAATACACAGGGAAATAATGTTACTGTTATTTATAAAAAGGACAGGGCAATCAATATACAGGGAAATAATGTTACTGTTATTTATAAAAGAGGACAGGGCAATCAATACACAGGGAAATAATGTTACTGTTAATTATAAAAAGGACAGTGCAATCAATACACAGGGAAATAATGTTACTGTTATTTATAAAACGGACAGGGCAATCAATACACAGAGAATAATGTTACTGTTATTTATAAAAAGGACAGGGCAATCAATATACAGGGAAATAATGTTACTGTCATCTATAAAAAGGACAGGGCATTCAATATGCAGGGATATAATGTTACTGTTAATTATGAAAGGGACAGGGCAATCTATACACAGGGAAAAAATTTTACTGTTATTTATAAAAAGGACAGGGCAATCAATACACAGGGAAATAATGTTACTGTTAATTATAAAAAGGACAGTGCAATCAATACACAGGGAAATAATGTTACTGTTATTTATAAAAAAGGACAGGGCAATCAATACACAGGGAAATAATGTTACTGTTAATTATAAAAAGGACAGGCAATCAATACACAGGGAAATAATGTTACTGTCATCTATAAAAAGGACAGGGCATTCAATATGCAGGGAAATAATGTTACTGTTATTTATAAAAAGGAAAGGGCTTTCAATATAAAGGGAAATAATGTTACTGTTATTTATAAAAAAGGACAGGGCGATCAATATACAGGGAAATAATGTTACTGTTATTTATAAAAGAGGACAGGGCAATCTATGCACAGGGAAATAATGTTACTGTTAATTATAAAAAGGACAGGGCAATCAATACACAGGGAAATAATGTTACTGTTATTTATAAAAAGGAAAGGGCAATCAATATAAAGGGAAATAATGTTACTGTTATTTATTAAAAAGGACAGGGCAATCAATACATAGGGAAATAATGTGACTGTTATTTATAAAAAGGACAGGGCAATCAATATACAGGGAAATAATGTTACTGTTATTTATAAAAAAGGACAGGGCAATCAATACACAGGGAAATAATGTTACTGTTATTTATAAAAAGGAAAGGGAAATCAATATAAAGGGAAATAATGTTACTGTTATTTATGAAAAAGGACAGGGCAATCAATACACAGGGAAATAATGTTACTGTTATTTACAAAAAGGAAAGGGCAATCAATATAAAGGGAAATAATGTTGCTGTTATTTATAAAAAAGGACAGGGCAATCAATCCACAGGGAAATAATGTTACTGTTATTTATAAAAAGGACAGGGCAATCAATATACAGGGAAATAATGTTACTGTTATTTATGAAAAAGGACAGGGCAATCAATACACGTTGAAATAATGTTACTGTTATTTATAAAAAGGACAGGGCAATCAATATACAGGGAAATAATGTTACTGTTATTTATAAAAAAGGACAGGGCAATCAATACACAGGGAAATAATGTTACTGTTAATTATAAAAAGGACAGTGCAATCAATACACAGGGAAATAATGTTACTGTTATTTATAAAACGGACAGGGCAATCAATACACAGAGAATAATGTTACTGTTATTTATAAAAAGGACAGGGCAATCAATATACAGGGAATTAATGTTACTGTTATTTATAAAAAAGGACAGGGCAATCAATACACAGGGAAATAATGTTACTGTTATTTACAAAAATGACAGGGCAATCAATACACAGGGAAATAATGTTACTGTTATTTACAAAAATGACTGGGCAATCTATGCACAGGGAAATAATGTTACTGTTAATATGAAAAGGGACAGGGCAGTCGATACACAGGGAAATAATGTTACTGTTATTTATAAAAAAGGACAGGGCAATCAATACACAGGGAAATAATGTTACTGTTATTTATAAAAAGGACAGGGCAATCAATATACAGGGAAATAATGTTACTGTTATTTATAAAAAAGGACAGGGCAATCAATACACAGGGAAATAATGTTACTGTTAATTATAAAAAGGACAGTGCAATCAATACACAGGGAAATAATGTGACTGTTATTTATAAAAATGACAGGGCAATCAATATACAGGGAAATAATGTTACTGTTATTTATAAAAAAGGACAGGGCAATCAATACACAGGGAAATAATGTTACTGTTATTTATAAAAAGGAAAGGGAAATCAATATAAAGGGAAATAATGTTACTGTTATTTATGAAAAAGGACAGGGCAATCAATACACAGGGAAATAATGTTACTGTTATTTACAAAAAGGAAAGGGCAATCAATATAAAGGGAAATAATGTTGCTGTTATTTATAAAAAAGGACAGGGCAATCAATACACAGGGAAATAATGTTACTGTTATTTATAAAAAGGACAGGGCAATCAATATACAGGGAAATAATGTTACTGTTATTTATAAAAAAGGACAGGGCAATCAATACACGTTGAAATAATGTTACTGTTATTTATAAAAAGGACAGGGCAATCAATATACAGGGAAATAATGTTACTGTTATTTATAAAAAAGGACAGGGCAATCAATACACAGGGAAATAATGTTACTGTTAATTATAAAAAGGACAGTGCAATCAATACACAGGGAAATAATGTTACTGTTATTTATAAAACGGACAGGGCAATCAATACACAGAGAATAATGTTACTGTTATTTATAAAAAGGACAGGGCAATCAATATACAGGGAATTAATGTTACTGTTATTTATAAAAAAGGACAGGGCAATCAATACACAGGGAAATAATGTTACTGCTATTTACAAAAATGACAGGGCAATCAATACACAGGGAAATAATGTTACTGTTATTTACAAAAATGACTGGGCAATCTATGCACAGGGAAATAATGTTACTGTTAATATGAAAAGGGACAGGGCAGTCGATACACAGGGAAATAATGTTACTGTTATTTATAAAAAAGGACAGGGCAATCAATACACAGGGAAATAATGTTACTGTTATTTATAAAAAGGACAGGGCAATCAATACACAGGGAAATCATGTTACTGTTATTTATAAAAAAGGACAGAGCAATCAATACACAGGGAAATAATGTTACTGTTAATTATAAAAAGGACAGTGCAATCAATACACAGGGAAATAATGTTACTGTTATTTATAAAACGGACAGGGCAATCAATACACAGAGAATAATGTTACTGTTATTTATAAAAAGGACAGGGCTATCAATATACAGGGAAATAATGTTACTGTCATCTATAAAAAGGACAGGGCATTCAATATGCAGGGATATAATGTTACTGTTAATTATGAAAGGGACAGGGCAATCTATACACAGGGAAAAAATTTTACTGTTATTTATAAAAAGGACAGGGCAATCAATACACAGGGAAATAATGTTACTGTTAATTATAAAAAGGACAGTGCAATCAATACACAGGGAAATAATGTTACTGTTATTTATAAAAAAGGACAGGGCAATCAATACACAGGGAAATAATGTTACTGTTAATTATAAAAAGGACAGGCAATCAATACACAGGGAAATAATGTTACTGTCATCTATAAAAAGGACAGGGCATTCAATATGCAGGGAAATAATGTTACTGTTATTTATAAAAAGGAAAGGGCTTTCAATATAAAGGGAAATAATGTTACTGTTATTTATAAAAAAGGACAGGGCGATCAATATACAGGGAAATAATGTTACTGTTATTTATAAAAATGGACAGGGCAATCTATGCACAGGGAAATAATGTTACTGTTAATTATAAAAAGGACAGGGCAATCAATACACAGGGAAATAATGTTACTGTTATTTATAAAAAGGAAAGGGCAATCAATATAAAGGGAAATAATGTTACTGTTATTTATTAAAAAGGACAGGGCAATCAATACATAGGGAAATAATGTGACTGTTATTTATAAAAAGGACAGGGCAATCAATATACAGGGAAATAATGTTACTGTTATTTATAAAAAAGGACAGGGCAATCAATACACAGGGAAATAATGTTACTGTTATTTATAAAAAAGAAAGGGAAATCAATATAAAGGGAAATAATGTTACTGTTATTTATGAAAAAGGACAGGGCAATCAATACACAGGGAAATAATGTTACTGTTATTTACAAAAAGGAAAGGGCAATCAATATAAAGGGAAATAATGTTACTGTTATTTATAAAAAAGGACAGGGCAATCAATACACAGGGAAATAATGTTACTGTTATTTATAAAAAGGAAAGGGCAATCAATATAAAGGGAAATAATGTTGCTGTTATTGAGAAAAAAGGACAGGGCAATCAATACACAGGGAAATAATGTTACTGTTATTTATAAAAAGGACAGGGCAATCAATATACAGGGAAATAATGTTACTGTTATTTATAAAAAAGGACAGGGCAATCAATACACAGGGAAATAATGTTACTGTTATTTATAAAAAGGACAGGGCAATCAATAAACAGGGAAATAATGTTACTGTTATTTATAAAAAAGGACAGGGCAATCAATACACAGGGAAATAATGTTACTGTTAATTATAAAAAGGACAATGCAATCAATACACAGGGAAATAATGTTACTGTTATTTATAAAACGGACAGGGCAATCAATACACAGAGAATAATGTTACTGTTATTTATAAAAAGGACAGGGCAATCAATATACAGGGAAATAATGTTACTGTCATCTATAAAAAGGACAGGGCATTCAATATGCAGGAATATAATGTTACTGTTAATTATGAAAGGGACAGGGCAATCTATACACAGGGAAAAAATTTTACTGTTATTTATAAAAAGGACAGGGCAATCAATACACAGGGAAATAATGTTACTGTTAATTATAAAAAGGACAGTGCAATCAATACACAGGGAAATAATGTTACTGTTATTTATAAAAAAGGACAGGGCAATCAATACACAGGGAAATAATGTTACTGTTAATTCTAAAAAGGACAGGCAATCAATACACAGGGAAATAATGTTACTGTCATCTATAAAAAGGACAGGGCATTCAATATGCAGGGAAATAATGTTACTGTTATTTATAAAAAGGAAAGGGCTTTCAATATAAAGGGAAATAATGTTACTGTTATTTATAAAAAAGGACAGGGCGATCAATATACAGGGAAATAATGTTACTGTTATTTATAAAAAAGGACAGGGCAATCTATGCACAGGGAAATAATGTTACTGTTAATTATAAAAAGGACAGGGCAATCAATACACAGGGAAATAATGTTACTGTTATTTATAAAAAGGAAAGGGCAATCAATATAAAGGGAAATAATGTTACTGTTATTTATTAAAAAGGACAGGGCAATCAATACATAGGGAAATAATGTGACTGTTATTTATAAAAATGACAGGGCAATCAATATACAGGGAAATAATGTTACTGTTATTTATAAAAAAGGACAGGGCAATCAATACACAGGGAAATAATGTTACTGTTATTTATAAAAAGGAAAGGGAAATCAATATAAAGGGAAATAATGTTACTGTTATTTATGAAAAAGGACAGGGCAATCAATACACAGGGAATTAATGTTACTGTTATTTACAAAAAGGAAAGGGCAATCAATATAAAGGGAAATAATGTTGCTGTTATTTATAAAAAAGGACAGGGCAATCAATACACAGGGAAATAATGTTACTGTTATTTATAAAAAGGACAGGGCAATCAATATACAGGGAAATAATGTTACTGTTATTTATAAAAAAGGACAGGGCAATCAATACACATTGAAATAATGTTACTGTTATTTATAAAAAGGACAGGGCAATCAATATACAGGGAAATAATGTTACTGTTATTTATAAAAAAGGACAGGGCAATCAATACACAGGGAAATAATGTTACTGTTAATTATAAAAAGGACAGTGCAATCAATACACAGGGAAATAATGTTGCTGTTATTTATAAAAAAGGACAGGGCAATCAATACACAGGGAAATAATGTTACTGTTATTTACAAAAATGACAGGGCAATCAATACACAGGGAAATAATGTTACTGTTATTTACAAAAATGACTGGGCAATCTATGCACAGGGAAATAATGTTACTGTTAATATGAAAAGGGACAGGGCAGTCGATACACAGGGAAATAATGTTACTGTTATTTATAAAAAAGGACAGGGCAATCAATACACAGGGAAATAATGTTACTGTTATTTACAAAAATGACTGGGCAATCTATGCACAGGGAAATAATGTTACTGTTAATTATGAAAGGGACAGGGCAATCTATACACAGGGAAAAAAATTTACTGTTATTTATAAAAAGGACAGGGCAATCAATACACAGGGAAATAATGCTACTGTTAATTATAAAAAGGACAGTGCAATCAATACACAGGGAAATAATGTTACTGTTATTTATAAAAAAGGACAGGGCAATCAATACACAGGGAAATAATGTTACTGTTAATTATAAAAAGGACAGGCAATCAATACACAGGGAAATAATGTTACTGTCATCTATAAAAAGGACAGGGCATTCAATATGCAGGGAAATAATGTTACTGTTATTTATAAAAAGGAAAGGGCTTTCAATATAAAGGGAAATAATGTTACTGTTATTTATAAAAAAGGACAGGGCGATCAATATACAGGGAAATAATGCTACTGTTATTTATAAAAAAGGACAGGGCAATCTATGCACAGGGAAATAATGTTACTGTTAATTATAAAAAGGACAGGGCAATCAATACACAGGGAAATAATGTTACTGTTATTTATAAAAAGGAAAGAGCAATCAATATAAAGGGAAATAATGTTACTGTTATTTATTAAAAAGGACAGGGCAATCAATACATAGGGAAATAATGTGACTGTTATTTATAAAAATGACAGGGCAATCAATATACAGGGAAATAATGTTACTGTTATTTATAAAAAAGGACAGGGCAATCAATACACAGGGAAATAATGTTACTGTTATTTATAAAAAGGAAAGGGAAATCAATATAAAGGGAAATAATGTTACTGTTATTTATGAAAAAGGACAGGGCAATCAATACACAGGGAAATAATGTTACTGTTATTTACAAAAAGGAAAGGGCAATCAATATAAAGGGAAATAATGTTGCTGTTATTTATAAAAAAGGACAGGGCAATCAATACACAGGGAAATAATGTTACTGTTATTTATAAAAAGGACAGGGCAATCAATATACAGGGAAATAATGTTACTGTTAATTATAAAAAGGACAGGGCAATCAATACACATTGAAATAATGTTACTGTTAATTATAAAAAGGACAGTGCAATCAATACACAGGGAAATAATGTTACTGTTATTTATAAAAAGGACAGGGCAATCAATACACATTGAAATAATGTTACTGTTATTTATAAAAAGGACAGGGCAATCAATATACAGGGAAATAATGTTACTGTTATTTATAAAAAAGGACAGGGCAATCAATACACAGGGAAATAATGTTACTGTTAATTATAAAAAGGACAGTGCAATCAATACACAGGGAAATAATGTTACTGTTATTTATAAAACGGACAGGGCAATCAATACACAGAGAATAATGTTACTGTTATTTATAAAAAGGACAGGGCAATCAATATACAGGGAATTAATGTTACTGTTATTTATAAAAAAGGACAGCGCAATCAATACACAGGGAAATAATGTTACTGTTATTTACAAAAATGACAGGGCAATCAATACTCAGGGAAATAATGTTACTGTTATTTACAAAAATGACTGGGCAATCTATGCACAGGGAAATAATGTTACTGTTAATATGAAAAGGGACAGGGCAGTCGATACAGAGGGAAATAATGTTACTGTTAATTATAAAAAGGACAGGCAATCAATACACAGGGAAATAATGTTACTGTCATCTATAAAAAGGACAGGGCATTCAATATGCAGGGAAATAATGTTACTGTTATTTATAAAAAAGGACAGGGCAATCAATAGACAGGGAAATAATGTTACAGTTAATTATAAAAGGGACAGGGCAATCTATACACAGGGAAAAAATGTTACTGTTATTTATAAAAAGGACAGGGCAATCAATATACAGGGAAATAATGTTACTGTTAATTATAAAAAGGACAGTGCAATCAATACCCAGGGAAATAATGTTACTGTTAATTATAAAAAGGAAAGGGGAATCAATACACAGGGAAATAATGTTACTGTTATTTATAAAAAAGGACAGGGCAATCAATACACAGGGAAATAATGTTACTGTTATTTATAAAAAGGACAGTGCAATCAATACACAGGGAAATAATGTTAATGTTATTTATAAAACGGACAGGGCAATCAATACATAGAGAATAATGTTACTTTTATTTATAAAAAGGACAGGGCAAGCAATATACAGGGAAATAATGTTACTGTTATAAATAAAAAAGGACAGGGCAATCAATACACAGGGAAATAATGTTACTGTTATTTATAAAAAAGGACAGGGCAATCAATACACAGGGAAATAATGCTACTGTTATTTATAAAAAAGGTCAGGGCTATCAATACACAGGGAAATAATGTTACTGTTATTTATAAAAAAGGACAGGGCAATCAATACACAGGGAAATAATGTTACTGTTATTTATAAAAAGGACAGGGCAATCAATATACAGGGAAATAATGTTACTGTTATTTATAAAAATGGACAGGGCAATCAATACACAGGGAAATAATGTTACTGTTAATTATAAAAAGGACAGTGCAATCAATACACAGGGAAATAATGTTACTGTTATTTATAAAACGGACAGGGCAATCAATACACAGAGAATAATGTTACTGTTATTTATAAAAAGGACAGGGCAATCAATATACAGGGAAATAATGTTACTGTTATTTATAAAAAAGGACCGGGCAATCAATACACAGGGAAATAATGTTACTGTTATTTATAAAAAGGACAGGGCAGTCTATACACAGGGAAATAATGTTACTGTTAATTATAAAAAGGACAGGCAATCAATACACAGGGAAATAATGTTACTGTCATCTATAAAAAGGACAGGGTATTCAATATGCAGGGAAATAATGTTACTGTTATTTATAAAAAAGGACGGGGCAATCAATAGACAGGGAAATAATGTTACTGTTAATTATAAAAGGGACAGGGCAATCGATACACAGGGAAAAAAATTTACTGTTATTTATAAAAAGGACAGGGCAATCAAGACACAGGGAAATAATGTTACTGTTAATTATAAAAAGGACAGTGCAATCAATACACAGGGAAATAATGTTACTGTTATTTATAAAAAAGGAGAGGGCAATCAATATACAGGGAAATAATGTTACTGTTATTAATGAAAAAGGACAGGGCATTCAATACACAGGGAAATAATGTTACTGTTAATTATAAAAAGGACAGGCCATCAATACACAGGGAAATAATGTTACTGTCATCTATAAAAAGGACAGGGCATTCAATATGCAGGGAAATAATGTTACTGTTATTTATAAAAAGGAAAGGGCTTTCAATATAAAGGGAAATAATGTTACTGTTATTTATAAAAAAGGACAGGGCGATCAATATACAGGGAAATAATGTTACTGTTATTTATAAAAAAGGACAGGGCAATCTATGCACAGGGAAATAATGTTACTGTTAATTATAAAAAGGACAGGGCAATCAATACACAGGGAAATAATGTTACTGTTATTTATAAAAAGGAAAGGGCAATCAATATAAAGGGAAATAATGTTACTGTTATTTATTAAAAAGGACAGGGCAATCAATACACAGGGAAATAATGTGACTGTTATTTATAAAGAGGACAGGGCAATCAATACACAGGGAAATAATGTTACTGTTATTTATAAAAAAGGACAGGGCAATCAATACACAGGGAAATAATGTTACTGTTATTTATAAAAAGGAAAGGGCAATCAATATAAAGGGAAATAATGTTACTGTTATTTATAAAAAAGGACAGGGCAATCAATACACAGGGAAATAATGTTACTGTTATTTATAAAAAGGACAGGGCAATCAATATACAGGGAAATAATGTTACTGTTATTTATAAAAAAGGACAGGGCAATCAATACACATTGAAATAATGTTACTGTTATTTATAAAAAGGACAGGGCAATCAATATACAGGGAAATAATGTTACTGTTATTTATAAAAAAGGACAGGGCAATCAATACACAGGGAAATAATGTTACTGTTAATTATAAAAAGGACAGTGCAATCAATACACAGGGAAATAATGTTACTGTTATTTATAAAACGGACAGGGCAATCAATACACAGAGAATAATGTTACTGTTAATTATAAAAAGGACAGTGCAATCAATACACAGGGAAATAATGTTACTGTTATTTATAAAACGGACAGGGCAATCAATACACAGAGAATAATGTTACTGTTATTTATAAAAAGGACAGGGCAATCAATATACAGGGAAATAATGTTACTGTCATCTATAAAAAGGACAGGGCATTCAATATGCAGGGATATAATGTTACTGTTAATTATAAAAGGGACAGTGTAATCTATACACAGGGAAAACATTTTACTGTTATTTATAAAAAGGACAGGGCAATCAATACACAGGGAAATAATGTTACTGTTAATTATAAAAAGGACAGTGCAATCAATACACAGGGAAATAATGTTACTGTTATTTATAAAAAAGGACAGGACAATCAATATACAGGGAAATAATGTTACTGTTATTAATAAAAAAGGACAGGGCATTCAATACACAGGGAAATAATGTTACTGTTAATTATAAAAAGGACAGTGCAATCAATACACAGGGAAATAATGTTACTGTTATGTATAAAACGGACAGGGCAATCAATATACAGGGAAATAATGTTACTGTTATTTATAAAAAAGGACAGGGCAATCAATACACAGGGAAATAATGTTACTGTTATTTAAAAAAAGGAAAGGGCAATCAATATAAAGGGAAATAATGTTACTGTTATTTATAAAAAAGGACAGGGCAATCAATACACAGGGAAATAATGTTACTGTTATTTATAAAAAGGACAGGGCAATCAATATACAGGGAAATAATGTTACTGTTATTTATAAAAAGGACAGGGCAATCAATGCACAGGGAAATAATGTTACTGTTATTTATAAAAAGGACAGGGCAATCAATATACAGGGAAATAATGTTACTGTTATTTATAAAAAAGGACAGGGCAATCAATACACAGGGAAATAATGTTACTGTTAATTATAAAAAGGACAGTGCAATCAATACACAGGGAAATAATGTTACTGTTATTTATAAAACGGACAGGGCAATCAATACACAGAGAATAATGTTACTGTTATTTATAAAAAGGACAGGGCAATCAATATACAGGGAATTAATGTTACTGTTATTTATAAAAAAGGACAGGGCAATCAATACACAGGGAAATAATGTTACTGTTATTTACAAAAATGACAGGGCAATCAATACACAGGGAAATAATGTCACTGTTATTTACAAAAATGACTGGGCAATCTATGCACAGGGAAATAATGTTACTGTTAATATGAAAAGGGACAGGGCAGTCGATACACAGGGAAATAATGTTACTGTTAATTATAAAAAGGACAGGCAATCAACACAGGGAAATAATGTTACTGTCATCTATAAAAAGGACAGGGCATTCAATATGCAGGGAAATAATGTTACTGTTATTTATAAAAAAGGACAGGGCAATCAATAGACAGGGAAATAATGTTACAGTTAATTATAAAAGGGACAGGGCAATCTATACACAGGGAAAAAATGTTACTGTTATTTATAAAAAGGACAGGGCAATCAATACACAGGGAAATAATGTTACTGTTAATTATAAAAAGGACAGTGCAATCAATACACAGGGAAATAATGTTACTGTTATTTATAAAACGGACAGGGCAATCAATACACAGAGAATAATGTTACTGTTATTTATAAAAAGGACAGGGCAATCAATATACAGGGAAATAATGTTACTGTCATCTATAAAAAGGACAGGGCATTCAATATGCAGGGATATAATTTTACAGTTAATTATAAAAGGGACAGGCCAATCTATACACAGGGAAAACATTTTATTGTTATTTATAAAAAGGACAGGGCAATCAATACACAGGGAAATAATGTTACTGTTAATTATAAAAAGGACAGTGCAATCAATACACAGGGAAATAATGTTACTGTTATTTATAAAAAAGGACAGGACAATCAATACACAGGGAAATAATGTTACTGTTAATTATAAAAAGGACAGTGCAATCAATACACAGGGAAATAATGTTACTGTTATGTATAAAACGGACAGGGCAATCAATATACAGGGAAATAATGTTACTGTTATTAATAAAAAAGGACAGGGCATTCAATACACAGGGAAATAATGTTACTGTTAATTATAAAAAGGACAGTGCAATCAATACACAGGGAAATAATGTTACTGTTATGTATAAAACGGACAGGGCAATCAATATACAGGGAAATAATGTTACTGTTATTTATAAAAAAGGACAGGGCAATCAATACACAGGGAAATAATGTTACTGTTATTTAAAAAAAGGAAAGGGCAATCAATATAAAGGGAAATAATGTTACTGTTATTTATAAAAAAGGACAGGGCAATCAATACACAGGGAAATAATGTTACTGTTATTTATAAAAAGGACAGGGCAATCAATACACAGAGAATAATGTTACTGTTATTTGTCAAAAGGACAGGGCAATCAATTCACAGGGAAATAATGTTACTGTTAATTATAAAAAGGACAGGGCAATCAATATACAGGGAAATAATGTTACTGTTATTTATAAAAAAGGACAGGGCAATCAATACACAGGGAAATAATGTTACTGTTAATTATAAAAAGGACAGTGCAATCAATACACAGGGAAATAATGTTACTGTTATTTATAAAACGGACAGGGCAATCAAGACACAGAGAATAATGTTACTGTTATTTATAAAAAGGACAGGGCAATCAATATACAGGGAATTAATATTACTGTTATTTATAAAAAAGGACAGGGCAATCAATACACAGGGAAATAATGTTACTGTTATTTACAAAAATGACAGGGCAATCAATACACAGGGAAATAATGTTACTGTTATTTACAAAAATGACTGGGCAATCTATGCACAGGGAAATAATGTTACTGTTAATATGAAAAGGGACAGGGCAGTCGATACACAGGGAAATAATGTTACTGTTAATTATAAAAAGGACAGGCAATCAATACACAGGGAAATAATGTTACTGTCATCTATAAAAAGGACAGGGCATTCAATATGCAGGGAAATAATGTTACTGTTATTTATAAAAAAGGACAGGGCAATCAATAGACAGGGAAATAATGTTACAGTTAATTATAAAAGGGACAGGGCAATCTATACACAGGGAAAAAATGTTACTGTTATTTATAAAAAGGACAGGGCAATCAATATACAGGGAAATAATGTTACTGTTAATTATAAAAAGGACAGTGCAATCAATACACAGGGAAATAATGTTACTGTTAATTATAAAAATGAAAGGGGAATCAATACACAGGGAAATAATGTTACTGTTATTTATAAAAAAGGACAGGGCAATCAATACACAGGGAAATAATGTTACTGTTATTTATAAAAAGGACAGAGCAATCAATACACAGGGAAATAATGTTAATGTTATTTATAAAACGGACAGGGCAATCAATACATAGAGAATAATGTTACTGTTATAAATAAAAAAGGACAGGGCAATCAATACACAGGGAAATAATGTTACTGTTATTTATAAAAAAGGACAGGGCAATCAATACACAGGGAAATAATGCTACTGTTATTTATAAAAAAGGTCAGGGCTATCAATACACAGGGAAATAATGTTACTGTTATTTATATAAAAGGACAGGGCAATCAATACACAGGGAAATAATGTTACTGTTATTTATAAAAAGGACAGGGCAATCAATATACAGGGAAATAATGTCACTGTTATTTATAAAAAAGGACAGGGCAATCAATACACAGGGAAATAATGTTACTGTTAATTATAAAAAGGACAGTGCAATCAATACACAGGGAAATAATGTTACTGTTATTTATAAAACGGACAGGGCAATCAATATACAGGGAAATAATGTTACTGTTATTTATAAAAAAGGACAGGGCAATCAATACACAGGGAAATAATGTTACTGTTATTTATAAAAAGGACAGGGCAGTCTATACACAGGGAAATAATGTTACTGTTAATTATAAAAAGGACAGGCAATCAATACACAGGGAAATAATGTTACTGTCATCTATAAAAAGGACAGGGTATTCAATATGCAGGGAAATAATGCTACTGTTATTTATAAAAAAGGACGGGGCAATCAATAGACAGGGAAATAATGTTACTGTTAATTATAAAAGGGACAGGGCAATCGAGACACAGGGAAAAAATTTTACTGTTATTTATAAAAAGGACAGGGCAATCAAAAAACAGGGAAATAATGTTACTGTTAATTATAAAAAGGACAGTGCAATCAATACACAGGGAAATAATGTTACTGTTATTTATAAAAAAGGACAGGGCAATCAATATACAGGGAAATAATGTTACTGTTATTAATAAAAAAGGGCAGGGCATTCAATACACAGGGAAATAATGTTACTGTTAATTATAAAAAGGACAGTGCAATCAATACACAGGGAAATAATGTTACTGTTATTTATAAAACGGACAGGGCAATCAATATACAGGGAAATAATGTTACTGTTATTTATAAAAAAGGACAGGGCAATCAATACACAGGGAAATAATGTTACTGTTATTTAAAAAAAGGAAAGGGCAATCAATATAAAGGGAAATAATGTTACTGTTATTTATAAAAAAGGACAGGGCAATCAATACACAGGGAAATAATGTTACTGTTATTTAAAAAAAGGAAAGGGCAATCAATATAAAGGGAAATAATGTTACTGTTATTTATAAAAAAGGACAGGGCAATCAATACACAGGGAAATAATGTTACTGTTATTTATAAAAAGGACAGGGCATTCAATATGCAGGGAAATAATGTTACTGTTAATTATAAAAGGGACAGGGCAATCAATATACAAAGAATAATGTTGCTGTTATTTATGAAAAGGCAAGGGCAATCAATATACAGGGAAATATTGTCACTGTTATCTATAAAAAAGGACAGGGCATTCAATACACAGGGAAATAATGTTACTGTTAATTATAAAAAGGACAGTGCAATCAATACACAGGGAAATAATGTTACTGTTATTTATAAAACGGACAGGGCAATCAATATACAGGGAAATAATGTTACTGTTATTTATAAAAAAGGACAGGGCAATCAATACACAGGGAAATAATGTTACTGTTATTTAAAAAAAGGAAAGGGCAATCAATATAAAGGGAAATAATGTTACTGTTATTTATAAAAAAGGACAGGGCAATCAATACACAGGGAAATAATGTTACTGTTATTTATAAAAAGGACAGGGCAATCAATATACAGGGAAATAATGTTACTGTTATTAATAAAAAAGGACAGGGCATTCAATACACAGGGAAATAATGTTACTGTTAATTATAAAAAGGACAGTGCAATCAATACACAGGGAAATAATGTTACTGTTATTTATAAAACGGACAGGGCAATCAATATACAGGGAAATAATGTTACTGTTATTTATAAAAAAGGACAGGGCAATCAATACACAGGGAAATAATGTTACTGTTATTTAAAAAAAGGAAAGGGCAATCAATATAAAGGGAAATAATGTTACTGTTATGTATAAAAAAGGACAGGGCAATCAATACACAGGGAAATATTGTTACTGTTATTTATAAAAAGGACAGGGCATTCAATATGCAGGGAAATAATGTTACTGTTATTTATAAAAAAGGACAGGGCAATCAATAGACAGGGAAATAATGTTACTGTTAATTATAAAAGGGACAGGGCAATCAATACACAAAGAATAATGTTGCTGTTATTTATGAAAAGGACAGGGCAATCAATTTTCAGGGAAATATTGTCTCTGTTATCGATAAAAAAGGACAGGAGAATCAATACACAGGGAAATAATGTTACTGTTAATTATAAAAAGGACAGGGCAATCAATACACAGAGAATAATGTTACTGTTATTTATAAAAAGGAAAGGGCAATCAATATACAGGGAATTAATGTTACTGTTATTTATAAAAAAGGACAGGGCAATCAATACACAGGGAAATAATGTTACTGTTATTTACAAAAATGACAGGGCAATCTATGCACAGGGAAATAATGTTACTGTTAATTATAAAAAGGACAGGGCAGTCTATACACAGGGAAATAATGTTACTGTTAATTATAAATATTACAGGCAATCAATACACAGGGAAATAATGTTACTGTCATCTATAAAAAGGACAGGGCATTCAATATGCAGGGAAATAATGTTACTGTTATTTATAAAAAAGGACAGGTCAATCAATAGACAGGGAAATAATGTTACTGTTAATTATAAAAGGGACAGGGCAATCTATACACAGGGAAAAATGTTACTGTTATTTATAAAAAGGACAGGGCAATCAATACACAGGGAAATAATGTTACTGTTAATTATAAAAAGGACAGTGCAATCAATACACAGGGAAATAATGTTACTGTTAATTATAAAAAGGAAAGGGGAATCAATACACAGGGAAATAATGTTCCTGTTATTTATAAAAAAGGACAGGGCAATCAATATGCAGGGAAATAATGTTACTGTTATTTATAAAAAAGGACAGGGCAATCAATACACAGGGAAATAATGTTACTGTTATTTATAAAAAGGACAGTGCAATCAATACACAGGGAAATAATGTTACTGTTATTTATAAAACGGACAGGGCAATCAATACATAGAGAATAATGTTACGTTTATTTATAAAAAGGACAGGGCAATCAATATACAGGGAAATAATGTTACTGTTATTTATAAAAAAGGACAGGGCAATCAAAACACAGGGAAATAATGTTACTGTTATTTATAAAAAGGAAAGGGCAATCAATACACAGGGAAATAATGTTACTGTTATTTATAAAAAGGAGTGGGCAATCTATGCACAGGGAAATAATGTTACTGTTAATTATAAAAAAGGACAGGGAAATCAATACACAGGGAAATAATGTTACTGTTATTTATAAAAAAGGACAGGGCAATCAATACACAGGGAAATAATGTTACTGTTATTTATAAAAAAGGACAGGGCTATCAATACACAGGGAAATAATGTTACTGTTATTTATAAAAAGGAAAGGGCAATCAATATAAAGGGAAATAATGTTACTGTTATTTATAAAAAGGACAGGGCAATCTATGCACATGGAAATAATGTTACTGTTAATTATAAAAAGGACAGGGCAATCTATACACACGAAAATAATGTTACTGTTATTTATAAAAAGGACAGGGCAATCAAGACACAGTGAAATAATGTAACTGTTATTTATAAAAAGGACAGCGCAATCAATACACAGGGAAATAATGTTACTGTTATTTATAAAACGGACAGGGTAATCAATACACAGGGAAATAATGTTACTGTTATTTATAAAAAGGACAGGGCACTCAATATACAGGGAAATAATGTTGCTGTTATTTCTAAAAATAACTACAGGGCAATCAATACACAGGGAAATAATGATACTGTTAATTATAAAAAGGACAGTGCAATCAATACACAGGGAAATAAAGTGACTGTTATTTATAAAACGGACAGGGCAATCAATATACAGGGAAATAATGTTACTGTTATTTATAAAAAAGGACAGGGCAATCAATAAACAGGGAAATAATGTTACTGTTATTTAAAAAAAGGAAAGGGCAATCAATATAAAGGGAAATAATGTTACTGTTATTTATAAAAAAGGACAGGGCAATCAATACACAGGGAAATAATGTTACTGTTATTTATAAAAAGGACAGGGCAATCAATATACAGGGAAATAATGTTACTGTTATTAATAAAAAAGGACAGGGCATTCAATACACAGGGAAATAATGTTACTGTTAATTATAAAAAGGACAGTGCAATCAATACACAGGGAAATAATGTTACTGTTATTTATAAAACGGACAGGGCAATCAATATACAGGGAAATAATGTTACTGTTATTTATAAAAAAGGACAGGGCAATCAATACACAGGGAAATAATGTTACTGTTATTTAAAAAAAGGAAAGGGCAATCAATATAAAGGGAAATAATGTTACTGTTATGTATAAAAAAGGACAGGGCAATCAATACACAGGGAAATAATGTTACTGTTATTTATAAAAAGGACAGGGCATTCAATATGCAGGGAAATAATGTTACTGTTATTTATAAAAAAGGACAGGGCAATCAATAGACAGGGAAATAATGTTACTGTTAATTATAAAAGGGACAGGGCAATCAATACACAAAGAATAATGTTGCTGTTATTTATGAAAAGGACAGGGCAATCAATATACAGGGAAATATTGTCACTGTTATCTATAAAAAAGGACAGGAGAATCAATACACAGGGAAATAATGTTACTGTTAATTATAAAAAGGACAGGGCAATCAATACACAGAGAATAATGTTACTGTTATTTATAAAAAGGAAAGGGCAATCAATATACAGGGAATTAATGTTACTGTTATTTATAAAAAAGGACAGGGCAATCAATACACAGGGAAATAATGTTACTGTTATTTACAAAAATGACAGGGCAATCTATGCACAGGGAAATAATGTTACTGTTAATTATAAAAAGGACAGGGCAGTCTATACACAGGGAAATAATGTTACTGTTAATTATAAATATTACAGGCAATCAATACACAGGGAAATAATGTTACTGTCATCTATAAAAAGGACAGGGCATTCAATATGCAGGGAAATAATGTTACTGTTATTTATAAAAAAGGACAGGGCAATCAATAGACAGGGAAATAATGTTACTGTTAATTATAAAAGGGACAGGGCAATCTATACACAGGGAAAAATGTTACTGTTATTTATAAAAAGGACAGGGCAATCAATACACAGGGAAATAATGTTACTGTTAATTATAAAAAGGACAGTGCAATCAATACACAGGGAAATAATGTTACTGTTAATTATAAAAAGGAAAGGGGAATCAATACACAGGGAAATAATGTTCCTGTTATTTATAAAAAAGGACAGGGCAATCAATATGCAGGGAAATAATGTTACTGTTATTTATAAAAAAGGACAGGGCAATCAATACACAGGGAAATAATGTTACTGTTATTTATAAAAAGGACAGTGCAATCAATACACAGGGAAATAATGTTACTGTTATTTATAAAACGGACAGGGCAATCAATACATAGAGAATAATGTTACTTTTATTTATAAAAAGGACAGGGCAATCAATATACAGGGAAATAATGTTACTGTTATTTATAAAAAAGGACAGGGCAATCAAAACACAGGGAAATAATGTTACTGTTATTTATAAAAAGGAAAGGGCAATCAATACACAGGGAAATAATGTTACTGTTAATTATAAAAAGGAGTGGGCAATCTATGCACAGGGAAATAATGTTACTGTTAATTATAAAAAAGGAAAGGGAAATCAATACACAGGGAAATAATGTTACTGTTATTTATAAAAAAGGACAGGGCAATCAATACACAGGGAAATAATGTTACTGTTATTTATAAAAAAGGACACGGCTATCAATACGCAGGGAAATAATGTTACTGTTATTTATAAAAAGGAAAGGGCAATCAATATAAAGGGAAATAATGTTACTGTTATTTATAAAAAAGGACAGGGCAATCAATACAAAGAGAAAATAATGTTACTGTTATTTATAAAAAGGACAGGGCAATCTACGCACATGGAAATAATGTTACTGTTAATTATAAAAAGGACAGGGCAATCTATACACACGAAAATAATGTTACTGTTATTTATAAAAAGGACAGGGCAATCAAGACACAGTGAAATAATGTAACTGTTATTTATAAAAAGGACAGCGCAATCAATACACAGGGAAATAATGTTACTGTTATTTATAAAACGGACAGGGTAATCAATACACAGGGAAATAATGTTACTGTTATTTATAAAAAGGACAGGGCACTCAATATACAGGGAAATAATGTTGCTGTTATTTCTAAAAATAACTACAGGGCAATCAATACACAGGGAAATAATGTTACTGTTATTTATAAAAAGGAAAGGGCAATCAATATGAAGGGAAATAATGTTACTGTTATTTATAAAAAAGGACAGGGCAATCAATACACAGGGAAATAATGTTACTGTTAATTATAAAAAGGACAGGGAAATCAAGACACAGGGAAATAATGTTACTGTTATTTATAAAAAAGACAGGGCAATCAATACAAAGGGAAATAATGTTACTGTTAATTATAAAAGGGACAGGGCAATCAATACACAAAGAATAATGTTTCTGTCATCTATAAAAAGGACAGGGTATTCAATATGCAGGGAAATAATGTTACTGTTATTTATAAAAAAGGACGGGGCAATCAATAGACAGGGAAATAATGTTACTGTTAATTATAAAAGGGACAGGGCAATCTATACACAGGGAAATTTTTTTACTGTTATTTATAAAAAGGACAGGGCAATCAATACACAGGGAAATAATGTTACTGTTAATTATAAAAAGGACAGTGCAATCAATACACTGGGAAATAATGTTACTGCTATTTATAAAAAAGGACAGGGCAATCAATATACAGGGAAATAATGTTACTGTTATTAATAAAAAAGGACAGGGCATTCAATACACAGGGAAATAATGTTACTGTTAATTATAAAAAGGACAGTGCAATCAATGCACAGGGAAATAATGTTACTGTTATTTATAAAACGGACAGGGCAATCAATATACAGGGAAATAATGTCACTGTTATTTATAAAAAAGGACAGGGCAATCAATATACAGGGAAATAATGTTACTGTTATTTAAAAAAAGGAAATTGCAATCAATATAAAGGGAAATAATGTTACTGTTATTTATAAAAAAGGACAGGGCAATCAATACACAGGGAAATAATGTTACTGTTATTTATAAAAAGGACAGGGCAATCAATATACAGGGAAATAATGTTACTGTTATTTATAAAAAAGGACAGGGCAATCAATACACAGGGAAATAATGTTAATGTTATTTATAAAAAGGACAGGGCAATCAATACACAGGGACATAATGCTACTGTTATTTATAAAAAAGGACAGGGCAATCTATACACAGGGAAATTTTTTTACTGTTATTTATAAAAAGGACAGGGCAATCAATACACAGGGAAATAATGTTACTGTTAATTATAAAAAGGACAGTGCAATCAATACACTGGGAAATAATGTTACTGCTATTTATAAAAAAGGACAGGGCAATCAATATACAGGGAAATAATGTTACTGTTATTAATAAAAAAGGACAGGGCATTCAATACACAGGGAAATAATGTTACTGTTAATTATAAAAAGGACAGTGCAATCAATGCACAGGGAAATAATGTTACTGTTATTTATAAAACGGACAGGGCAATCAATATACAGGGAAATAATGTCACTGTTATTTATAAAAAAGGACAGGGCAATCAATATACAGGGAAATAATGTTACTGTTATTTAAAAAAAGGAAATTGCAATCAATATAAAGGGAAATAATGTTACTGTTATTTATAAAAAAGGACAGGGCAATCAATACACAGGGAAATAATGTTACTGTTATTTATAAAAAGGACAGGGCAATCAATATACAGGGAAATAATGTTACTGTTATTTATAAAAAAGGACAGGGCAATCAATACACAGGGAAATAATGTTAATGTTATTTATAAAAAGGACAGGGCAATCAATACACAGGGACATAATGCTACTGTTATTTATAAAAAAGGACAGGGCAATCAATACACAGGGACATAATGTTACTGTTAATTATAAAAAGGACAGTGCAATCAACACACAGGGAAATAATGTTACTGTTATTTATAAAACGGACAGGGCAATCAATACACAGAGAATAATGTTACTGTTATTTATAAAAAGGACAGGGCAATCAATATACAGGGAATTAATGTTACTGTTATTTATAAAAAGGACAGGGCAATCAATACACAGGGACATAATGCTACTGTTATTTATAAAAAAGGACAGGGCAATCAATACACAGGGAAATAATGTTACTGTTATTTATAAAAAGGACAGGGCAATCAATATACAGGGAAATAATGTTACTGTTATTTATAAAAAAGGACAGGGCAATCAATACACAGGGAAATAATGTTACTGTTATTTTTAAAAAGGACAGGGCAATCAATACACAGGGACATAATGCTACTGTTATTTATAAAAAAGGACAGGGCAATCAATACACAGGGACATAATGTTACTGTTAATTATAAAAAGGACAGTGCAATCAATACACAGGGAAATAATGTGACTGTTATTTATAAAACGGACAGGGCAATCAATACACAGAGAATAATGTTACTGTTATTTATAAAAAGGACAGGGCAATCAATATACAGGGAATTAATGTTACTGTTATTTATAAAAAAGGACAGGGCAATCAATACACAGGGAAATAATGTTACTGTTATTTTCAAAAATGACAGGGCAATCAATACACAGGGAAATAATGTTACTGTTATTTACAAAAATGACAGGGCAATCTATGCACAGGGAAATAATGTTACTGTTAATTATAAAACGGACAGGGCAGTCGATACACAGGGAAATAATGTTACTGTTAATTATAAAAAGGACAGGCAATCAATACACAGGGAAATAATGTTACTGTTATTTATAAAAAAGGTCAGGGCTATCAATACACAGCGTAATAATGTTACTGTTATTTATAAAAAGGAAAAGGCAATCAATATAAAGGGAAATAATGTTACTGTTATTTATAAAAAAGGACAGGGCAATCTATGCACAGGGAAATAATGTTACTGTTAATTATAAAAAGGACAAGGCAATCTATACACACGAAAATAATGTTACTGTTATTTATAAAAAGGACAGGGCAATCAAGACACAGTGAAATAATGTAACTGTTATTTATAAAAAGGACAGCGCAATCAATACCCAGGGAAATAATGTTACTGTTATTTATAAAACGGACAGGGCAATGAATATACAGGGAAATAATGTTGCTGTTATTTCTAAAAATAACTACAGGGCAATCAATACACAGGGAAATAATGTTACTGTTATTTATAAAAAGGAAAGGGCAATCAATATGAAGGGAAATAATGTTACTGTTATTTATAAAAAAGGACAGGGCAATCAATACACAGGGAAATAATGTTACTGTTAATTATAAAAAGGACAGGGCAATCAATATACAGGGAAATAATGTTGCTGTTATTTATAAAAAGGAAAGGGCAATCAATATGAAGGGAAATAATGTTACTGTTATTGATAAAAAAGGACAGGGCAATCAATACACAGGGAAATAATGTTACTGTTAATTATAAAAAGGACAGGGAAATCAAGACACAGGGAAATAATGTTACTGTTATTTATAAAAAGGACAGGGCAATCAATATACAGGGAAATAATGTTACTGTTATTTATAAAAAGGACAGGGCAATCAATATACAGGGAAATAATGTTGCTGTTATTTCTAAAAATAACTACAGGGCAATCAATACACAGGGAAATAATGTTACTGTTATTTATAAAAAGGAAAGGGCAATCAATATGAAGGGAAATAATGTTACTGTTATTTATAAAAAAGACAGGGCAATCAATACAAAGGGAAATAATGTTACTGTTAATTATAAAAGGGACAGGGCAATCAATACACAAAGAATAATGTTTCTGTCATCTATAAAAAGGACAGGGTATTCAATATGCAGGGAAATAATGTTACTGTTATTTATAAAAAAGGACGGGGCAATCAATAGACAGGGAAATAATGATACTGTTAATTATAAAAGGGACAGGGCAATCTATACACAGGGAAAAAAATTTACTGTTATTTATAAAAAGGACAGGGCAATCAATACACAGGGAAATAATGTTACTGCTATTTATAAAAAAGGACAGGGCAATCAATAGACAGGGAAATAATGTTACTGTTAATTATAAAAAGGACAGTGCAATCAATACACAGGGAAATAATGTTACTGCTATTTATAAAAAGGACAGGGCAATCAATATACAGGGAAATAATGTTACTGTTATTAATAAAAAAGGACAGGGCATTCAATACACAGGGAAATAATGTTACTGTTAATTATAAAAAGGACAGTGCAATCAATACACAGGGAAATAATGTTACTGTTATTTATAAAACGGACAGGGCAATCAATATACAGGGAAATAATGTCACTGTTATTTATAAAAAAGGACAGGGCAATCAATACACAGGGAAATAATGTTACTGTTATTTAAAAAAAGGAAATTGCAATCAATATGAAGGGAAATAATGTTACTGTTATTTATAAAAAAGGACAGGGCAATCAATACACAGGGAAATAATGTTACTGTTATTTATAAAAAGGACAGGGCAATCAATATACAGGGAAATAATGTTACTGTTATTTATAAAAAAGGACAGGGCAATCAATACACAGGGAAATAATGTTACTGTTATTTATAAAAAGGACAGGGCAATCAATACACAGGGACATAATGCTACTGTTATTTATAAAAAAGGACAGGGCAATCAATACACAGGGACATAATGTTACTGTTAATTATAAAAAGGACAGTGCAATCAATACACAGGGAAATAATGTTACTGTTATTTATAAAACGGACAGGGCAATCAATACACAGAGAATAATGTTACTGTTATTTATAAAAAGGACAGGGCAATCAATATACAGGGAATTAATGCTACTGTTATTTATAAAAAAGGACAGGGCAATCAATACACAGGGAAATAATGTTACTGTTATTTTCAAAAATGACAGGGCAATCAATACACAGGGAAATAATGTTACTGTTATTTACAAAAATGACAGGGCAACCTATGCACAGGGAAATAATGTTACTGTTAATTATAAAAGGGACAGGGCAGTCGATACACAGGGAAATAATGTTACTGTTAATTATAAAAAGGACAGGCAATCAATACACAGGGAAATAATGTTACTGTCATCTATAAAAAGGACAGGGCATTCAATATGCAGGGAAATAATGTTACTGTTATTTATAAAAAAGGACAGGGCAATCAATAGACAGGGAAATAATGTTACTGTTAATTATAAAAGGGACAGGGCAATCAATACACAAAGAATAATGTTGCTGTTATTTATGAAAAGGACAGGGCAATCAATATACAGGGAAATATTGTCACTGTTATCTATAAAAAAGGACAGGAGAATCAATACACAGGGAAATAATGTTACTGTTAATTATAAAAAGGACAGGGCAATCAATACACAGAGAATAATGTTACTGTTATTTATAAAAAGGAAAGGGCAATCAATATACAGGGAATTAATGTTACTGTTATTTATAAAAAAGGACAGGGCAATCAATACACAGGGAAATAATGTTACTGTTATTTACAAAAATGACAGGGCAATCGATGCACAGGGAAATAATGTTACTGTTAATTATAAAAAGGACAGGGCAGTCTATACACAGGGAAATAATGTTACTGTTAATTATAAATATTACAGGCAATCAATACACAGGGAAATAATGTTACTGTCATCTATAAAAAGGACAGGGCATTCAATATGCAGGGAAATAATGTTACTGTTATTTATAAAAAAGGACAGGGCAATCAATAGACAGGAAAATAATGTTACTGTTAATTATAAAAGGGACAGGGCAATCTATACACAGGGAAAAAATGTTACTGTTATTTATAAAAAGGACAGGGCAATCAATACACAGGGAAATAATGTTACTGTTAATTATAAAAAGGACAGTGCAATCAATACACAGGGAAATAATGTTACTGTTAATTATAAAAAGGAAAGGGGAATCAATACACAGGGAAATAATGTTACTGTTATTTATAAAAAAGGACAGGGCAATCAATATGCAGGGAAATAATGTTACTGTTATTTATAAAAAAGGACAGGGCAATCAATACACAGGGAAATAATGTTACTGTTATTTATAAAAAGGACAGTGCAATCAATATGCAGGGAAATAATGTTACTGTTATTTATAAAAAAGGACAGGGCAATCAATACACAGGGAAATAATGTTACTGTTATTTATAAAAAAGGACAGGGCAATCAATATGCAGGGAAATAATGTTACTGTTATTTATAAAAAAGGGCAGGGCAATCAATACACAGGGAAATAATGTTACTGTTATTTATAAAAAAGGACAGGGCAATCAATATGCAGGGAAATAATGTTACTGTTATTTATAAAAAAGGACAGGGCAATCAATACACAGGGAAATAATGTTACTGTTATTTATAAAAAGGACAGTGCAATCAATACACAGGGAAATAATGTTACTGTTATTTATAAAAAAGGACAGGGCAATCAATACACAGGGAAATAATGTTACTGTTATTTATAAAACGGACAGGGCAATCAATACACAGGGAAATAATGTTACTGCTATTTATAAAAAGGAAAGGGCATTCAATACAAAGGGAAATAATGTTACTGTTATTTATAAAAAGGACAGGGCAATCTATGCACAGGGAAATAATGTTACTGTTAATTATAAAAAGGACAGGGCAATCTATACACACGAAAATAATGTTACTGTTATTTATAAAAAGTACAGGGCAATCAAGACACAGTGAAATAATGTTACTGTTATTTATAAAAAAGGGCAGGGCAATCAATACACAGGGAAATAATGTTACTGTTATTTATAAAAAAGGACAGGGCAATCAATATGCAGGGAAATAATGTTACTGTTATTTATAAAAAAGGACAGGGCAATCAATACACAGGGAAATAATGTTACTGTTATTTATAAAAAGGACAGTGCAATCAATACACAGGGAAATAATGTTACTGTTATTTATAAAAAAGGACAGGGCAATCAATACACAGGGAAATAATGTTACTGTTATTTATAAAAAAGGACAGGGCAATCAATACACAGGGAAATAATGTTACTGTTAATTATAAAAAGGACAGGGAAATCAAGACACAGGGAAATAATGTTACTGTTATTTATAAAAAAGACAGGGCAATCAATACAAAGGGAAATAATGTTACTGTTAATTATAAAAGGGACAGGAAATCAATATACAGGGAAATAATGTTACTGTTTTTTATAAAAAAGACAGGGCATTCAATGCGCAGGTGAATAATGTCACTGTCAGCTATGAAACTGGACATGATAATACTCAGTGTATCATTAATTTTTCGAGATGCAGCACTGAAAGAGACCCTTCGACCCACCGAGTCTGTGCTGACCAACAACCACCCATTTATACTAAGCCAACAGTAATCCCATATTCCCTGTCACCTCACTCCACTAGGGGCAATTTTCATTCGCCAATTTACTTATCAACGTGCAGGTCTTTGGCTGTGGGAGAAAACAGGAGCACCAGGTGCAAACCCGCACGGTCACAGGGAGAACCTGCAAACTTTGCATCGGCAATATCAAGAATCGAACCCGGGTCCTTCAAGCTGTGAGGCTGCAGTGCTAATCACTGTACCACTGTGTTAATTATGAAACATGACATGGGCAACCATAAACAGGGAAATTTTGTTACTGTTAATTATAAAACAGGGCACGATAAACAATGGGCAGGGAATAATGTTATTGTTAATCTTTTGATTGCCATGACAATCAATACAAAGGAAAATAATGTCACTGTTAATTATAAAACAGGACATGGCAATCAGGACACAGAGGAATAGAGTTACAGTTAATTACAAAACAGGGCATCATAATCAATTCTCAGGGGAATAATGTTACGTGTAATTATAAAACAGGTCATGATAATACACAGTGGAATAATATTTTTGTTAATTATAAAACAGGACATGAAAACATTAGACAGGGGAATAATGTTCCGGTTAACTGTGAAACAGGACATGGCATTTAGCACACAGGGGAATAATGCCTTGTTGAAGTATAAACTATGGCAAGATGCTCAATACACAGGAGAATAATGTTACTGTAAGACAGGACATAATAATCAATACACGGGGAAATAATATTACTGCTCAATATGAAGCAGAACATGATAATTAAGACACAGGTGAATAATGCTATGGTGAATTACAAAACAGGACAAGATAATCAATACACAGGCGAATAATGTTACTGTTATTTATAAAAGGGACAGGACAATCAAAACACAAAGAATAATGTTGCTGTTATTTATGAAAAGGACAGGGCAATCAATATACAGGGAAATAATGTCACTGTTATCTATAAAAAAGGACAGGAGAATCAATACACAGGGAAATAATGTTACTGTTAATTATAAAAAGGACAGGGCAATCAATACACAGAGAATAATGTTACTGTCATTTATAAAAAAGGACAGGGCAATCAATACACAGGGAAATAATGATACTGTCATGTATAAAAAGGACAGGGCATTCAATATGCAGGGAAATAATTTTACTGTTATTTATAAAAAAGGACAGGGCAATCAATAGACAGGGAAATAATGTTACTGTTAATTATAAAAGGGACAGGGCAATCTATACACAGGGAAATAATGTTACTGTTATTTATAAAAAATACAGGGCAATCAATACAGGGAAATAATGTTACTGTTAATTATAAAAGGGACAGGGCAATCAATACACAGGGAAATAATGTTACTGTTAATTATAAAAAGGACAGGGCAATCAAGACACAGGGAAATAATGTAACTGTTATTTATAAAAAGGACAGGGCAATCAATACACAGGGAAATAATGTTACTGTTAATTATAAAAAGGACAGTGCAATCAATACACAGGGAAATAATGTTACTGTTATTTATAAAACGGACAGGGCAATCAATACACAGAGAATAATGTTACTGTTATTTATAAAAAGGACAGGGCAATCAATATACAGGGAAATAATGTTACTGTTAATTATAAAAGGGACAGGGCAATCAATACACAGGGAAATAATGTTACTGTTATTTATAAAAAGGAAAGGGCAATCAAAACACAGAGAATAATGTTACTGTTATTTATAAAAAGGACAGGGCAATCAATATACAGGGAAATAATGTTACTGTTAATTATAAAAGGGACAGGGCAATCAATACACAGGGAAATAATGTTACTTTTATTGATAAAACGGACAGGGCAATCAATACACAGGGAAATAATGTTACTGTTAATTATAAAAAGGACAGTGCAATCAATACGCAGGGAAATAATGTTACTGTTATTTATAAAAAGGACAGGGCAATCAATATACAGGGAATTAATGTTACTGTTATTTATAAAAAGGACAGGGCAATCAATATACAGGGAAATAATGTTACTGTTATTTATAAAAAAGGACAGGGCAATCAATACACAGGGAAATAATTTTACTGTTATTTATAAAAAAGGACATGGCAATCAATACACAGGGAGATAATGTTACTGTTATTTATAAAAAAGGACAGGGCAATCAATACACAGGGAAATAATGTTACTGTTATTTATAAAAAAGGTCAGGGCAATCAATACACAGGGAAATAATGTTACTGTTATTTATAAAAAGGAAAGGGCAATCAATATAAAGGGAAATAATGTTACTGTTATTTATAAAAAAGGACAGGGCAATCAATACAAAGGGAAATAATGTTACTGTTATTTATAAAAAGGAAAGGGCAATCAATATAAAGGGAAATAATGTTGCTGTTATTTATAAAAAAGGACAGGGCAAGCAATACACAGGGAAATAATGTTACTGTTATTTATAAAAAGGACAGGGCAATCTAAGCACAGGGAAATAATGTTACTGTTAATTATAAAAAGGACAGGGCAATCAAGACACAGGGAAATAATGTAACTGTTATTTATAAAAAGGACAGGGCAATCAATTCACAGGGAAATAATGTTACTGTTAATTATAAAAAGGACAGTGCAATCAATACACAGGGAAATAATTTTACTGTTATTTATAAAACGGACAGGGCAATCAATACACAGAGAATAATGTTACTGTTATTTATAAAAAGGACAGGGCAATCAATATACAGGGAAATAATGTTACTGTTAATTATAAAAGGGACAGGGCAATCAATACACAGGGAAATAATGTTACTGTTATTTATAAAAAGGAAAGGGCAATCAAAACACAGAGAATAATGTTACTGTTATTTATAAAAAGGACAGGGCAATCAATATACAGGGAAATAATGTTACTGTTAATTATAAAAGGGACAGGGCAATCAATACACAGGGAAATAATGTTACTTTTATTTATAAAACGGACAGTGCAATCAATACACAGGGAAATAATGTTACTGTTATTTATAAAAAGGACAGGGCAATCAATATACAGGGAATTAATGTTACTGTTATTTATAAAAAAGGACAGGGCAATCAATACACAGGGAAATAATGTTACTGTTATTTATAAAAAGGAAAGGGCAATCAATATAAAGGGAAATAATGTTACTGTTATTTATAAAAAAGGACAGGGCAATTAATACACAGGGAAATAATGTTACTGTTATTTATAAAAAGGACAGGGCAATCTATGCACAGGGAAATAATGTTACTGTTAATTATAAAAAGGACAGGGCAATCTATACACAGGTAAATAATGTTACTGTTAATTATAAAAAGGACAGGCAATCAATACACAGGGAAATAATGTTACTGTTATTTACAAAAAAAGGACAGGGCAATCAATGCACAGGGAAATAATTTTACTGTTATTTATAAAAAGGAAAGGGCAATCAATATAAAAGGAAATAATGTTACTGTTATTTATAAAAAAGGACAGGGCAATCAATACACAGGGAAATAATGTTACTGTTATTTATAAAAAGGACAGGGCAATCTATGCACAGGGAAATAATGTTACTGTTATTTATAAAAAAGGGCAGGGCAATCAATACACAGGGAAATAATGTTAATGCTATTTATAAAAAAGGACAGGGCAATCAATACACAGGGAAATAATGTTACTGTTATTTATAAAAAGGACAGGGCAATCAATATACAGGGAATTAATGTTACTGTTATTTATAAAAAGGACAGGGCAATCAATATACAGGGAAATAATGTTACTGTTATTTATAAAAAAGGACAGGGCAATCAATACACAGGGAAATAATTTTACTGTTATTTATAAAAAAGGACATGGCAATCAATACACAGGGAAATAATGTTACTGTTATTTATAAAAAAGGACAGGGCAATCAATACACAGGGAAATAATGTTACTGTTATTTATAAAAAAAGGTCAGGGCAATCAATACACAGGGAAATAATGTTACTGTTATTTATAAAAAGGAAAGGGCAATCAATATAAAGGGAAATAATGTTACTGTTATTTATAAAAAAGGACAGGGCAATCAATACACAGGGAAATAATGTTACTGTTATTTATAAAAAGGAAAGGGCAATCAATATAAAGGGAAATAATGTTGCTGTTATTTATAAAAAAGGACAGTGCAATCAATACACAGGGAAATAATGTTACTGTTATTTATAAAAAGGACAGGGCAATCTATGCACAGGGAAATAATGTTACTGTTAATTATAAAAAGGACAGGGCAATCAAGACACAGGGAAATAATGTAACTGTTATTTATAAAAAGGACAGGGCAATCAAGACACAGGGAAATAATGTTACTGTTAATTATAAAAAGGACAGTGCAATCAATACACAGAGAATAATGTTACTGTTATTTATAAAAGGGACAGGGCAATCAATACACAGGGAAATAATGTTACTGTTATTTATAAAAAGGAAAGGGCAATCAAAACACAGAGAATAATGTTACTGTTATTTATAAAAAGGACAGGGCAATCAATATACAGGGAAATAATGTTACTGTTAATTATAAAAGGGACAGGGCAATCAATACACAGGGAAATAATGTTACTTTTATTTATAAAACGGACAGGGCAATCAATACACAGGGAAATAATGTTACTGTTATTTATAAAAAGGACAGGGCAATCTATGCACAGGGAAATAATGTTACTGTTATTTATAAAAAAGGGCAGGGCAATCAATACACAGGGAAATAATGTTACTGCTATTTATAAAATAGGACAGGGCAATCAATACACAGGGAAATAATGTTACTGTTATTTATAAAAAGGAAAGGGCAATCAATATAAAGGGAAATAATGTTACTGTTATTTATAAAAAAGGACAGGGCAATCAATACACAGGGAAATAATGTTACTGTTATTTATAAAAAGGAAAGGGCAATCAATATAAAGGGAAATAATGTTACTGTTATTTATAAAAAAGGACAGGGCAATCAATACACAGGGAAATAATGTTACTGTTATTTATAAAAAGGACAGGGCAATCTATCCACAGGGAAATAATGTTACTGTTAATTATAAAAAGGACAGGGCAATCAAGACACAGGGAAATGATGTAACTGTTATTTATAAAAAGGACAGGGCAATCAATACACAGGGAAATAATGTTATTGTTATTTATAAAAAGGACAGTGCAATCAATACACAGGGAAATAATGTTACTGTTAATTATAAAAAGGACAGTGCAATCAATACACAGGGAAATAATGTTACTGTTATTTATAAAACGGACAGGGCAATCAATACACAGAGAATAATGTTATTGTTATTTATAAAAAGGACAGTGCAATCAATACACAGGGAAATAATGTTACTGTTAATTATAAAAAGGACAGTGCAATCAATACACAGGGAAATAATGTTACTGTTATTTATAAAAAGGACAGGGCAATCTATGCACAGGGAAATAATGTTACTGTTATTTATAAAAAAGGGCAGGGCAATCAATACACAGGGAAATAATGTTACTGCTATTTATAAAAAAGGACAGGGCAATCAATACACAGGGAAATAATGTTACTGTTATTTATAAAAAGGAAAGGGCAATCAATATAAAGGGAAATAATGTTACTGTTATTTATAAAAAAGGACAGGGCAATCAATACACAGGGAAATAATGTTACTGTTATTTATAAAAAGGAAAGGGCAATCAATATAAAGGGAAATAATGTTACTGTTATTTTTAAAAAAGGACAGGGCAATCAATACACAGGGAAATAATGTTACTGTTATTTATAAAAAGGACAGGGCAATCTATGCACAGGGAAATAATGTTACTGTTAATTATAAAAAGGACAGGGCAATCAAGACACAGGGAAATAATGTAACTGTTATTTATAAAAAGGACAGGGCAATCAATACACAGGGAAATAATGTTATTGTTATTTATAAAAAGGACAGTGCAATCAATACACAGGGAAATAATGTTACTGTTAATTATAAAAAGGACAGTGCAATCAATACACAGGGAAATAATGTTACTGTTATTTATAAACAAGGACAGGGCAATCAATACACAGGGAAATAATGTTACTGTTAATTATAAAAAAGGACAGGGCAATCAATACACAGGGAAATAATGTTACTGTTATTTATAAAAAAGGTCAGGGCAATCAATACACAGGGAAATAATGTTACTGTTATTTATAAAAAGGAAAGGGCAATCAATATAAAGGGAAATAATGTTACTGTTATTTATAAAAAAGGACAGGGCAATCAATACACAGGGAAATAATGTTACTGTTATTTATAAAAAGGACAGGGCAATCAATATAAAGGGAAATAATGTTGCTGTTATTTATAAAAAAGGACAGGGCAATCAATACACAGGGAAATAATGTTACTGTTATTTATAAAAAGGACAGGGCAATCTATGCACAGGGAAATAATGTTACTGTTAATTATAAAAAGGACAGGGCAATCAAGACACAGGGAAATAATGTAACTGTTATTTATAAAAAGGACAGGGCAATCAATACACAGGGAAATAATGTTACTGTTAATTATAAAAAGGACAGTGCAATCAATACACAGGGAAATAATGTTACTGTTATTTATAAAACGGACAGGGCAATCAATACACCGAGAATAATGTTACTGTTATTTATAAAAAGGACAGGGCAATCAATATACAGGGAAATAATGTTACTGTTAATTATAAAAGGGACAGGGCAATCAATACACAGCGAAATAATGTTACTGTTATTTATAAAACGGACAGGGCAATCAATACACAGGGAAATAATGTTACTGTTTTTTTATAAAAAGGACAGTGCAATCAATACACAGGGAAATAATGTTAATGTTATTTATAAAAAGGACAGGGCAATCAATATACAGGGAATTAAAGTTACTGTTATTTATAAAAAAGGACAGGGCAATCAATACACAGGGAAATAATGTTACTGTTATTTATAAAAAGGAAAGGGCAATCAATATAAAGGGAAAGAATGTTACTGTTATTTATAAAAAAGGACAGGGCAATCAATACACAGGGAAATAATGTTACTGTTATTTATAAAAAGGACAGGGCAATCTATGCACAGGGAAATAATGTTACTGTTAATTATAAAAAGGACAGGGCAATCTATACACAGGGAAATAATGTTACTGTCATTTATAAAAATGACAGGGCAATCTATGCACAGGGAAATAATGTTACTGTTAATTATAAAAAGGACAGGGCAATCAAGACACAGGGAAATAATGTAACTGTTATTTATAAAAAGGACAGGGCAATCAATACACAGGGAAATAATGTTACTGTTAATTATAAAAAGGACAGTGCAATCAATACACAGGGAAATAATGTTACTGTTATTTATAAAACGGACAGGGCAATCAATACACCGAGAATAATGTTACTGTTATTTATAAAAAGGACAGGGCAATCAATATACAGGGAAATAATGTTACTGTTAATTATAAAAGGGACAGGGCAATCAATACACAGCGAAATAATGTTACTGTTATTTATAAAACGGACAGGGCAATCAATACACAGGGAAATAATGTTACTGTTTTTTTATAAAAAGGACAGTGCAATCAATACACAGGGAAATAATGTTAATGTTATTTATAAAAAGGACAGGGCAATCAATATACAGGGAATTAAAGTTACTGTTATTTATAAAAAAGGACAGGGCAATCAATACACAGGGAAATAATGTTACTGTTATTTATAAAAAGGAAAGGGCAATCAATATAAAGGGAAAGAATGTTACTGTTATTTATAAAAAAGGACAGGGCAATCAATACACAGGGAAATAATGTTACTGTTATTTATAAAAAGGACAGGGCAATCTATGCACAGGGAAATAATGTTACTGTTAATTATAAAAAGGACAGGGCAATCTATACACAGGGAAATAATGTTACTGTTAATTATAAAAAGGACAGGCAATCAATACACAGGGAAATAATGTTACTGTCATCTATAAAAAAGGACAGGGCAATCAATAGACTGGGAAATAATGTTACTGTTATTTATAAAAAAACACAGGGCAATCAATACACAGGGAAATAATGTTACTGTTATTTATAAAAAGGACAGGGCAATCTATGCACAGAGAAATAATGTTACTGTTAATTATAAAAAGGACAGGGCAATCTATACACAGGGAAATAATGTTACTGTTAATTATAAAAAGGACAGGCAATCAATACACAGGGAAATAATGTTTCTGTCATCTATAAAAAAGGACAGGGCAATCAATAGACAGGGAAATAATGTTACTGTTATTTATAAAAAGGACAGGGCAATCAATACACAGGGAAATAATTTTACTGTTATTTATAAAAAGGAAAGGGCAATCAATATAAAGGGAAATAATGTTACTGTTATTTATAAAAAAGGACAGGGCAATCAATACACAGGGAAATAATGTTACTGTTATTTATAAAAAGGACAGGGCAATCTATGCACAGGGAAATAATGTTACTGTTATTTATAAAAAAGGACAGGGCAATCAATACACAGGGAAATAATGTTACTGTTATTTATAAAAAAGGACAGGGCAATCAATACACAGGGAAATAATTTTACTGTTATTTATAAAAAGGAAAGGGCAATCAATATAAAGGGAAATAATGTTACTGTTATTTATAAAAAAGGACAGGGCAATCAATACACAGGGAAATAATGTTACTGTTATTTATAAAAAGGACAGGGCAATCTATGCACAGGGAAATAATGTTACTGTTATTTATAAAAAAGGACAGGGTAATCAATACACAGGGAAATAATGTTACTGCTATTTATAAAAAAGGACAGGGCAATCAATACACAGGGAAATAATGTTACTGTTATTTATAAAAAGGAAAGGGCAATCAATATAAAGGGAAATAATGTTGCTGTTATTTATAAAAAAGGACAGGGCAATCAATACACAGGGAAATAATGTTACTGTTATTTATAAAAAGGACAGGGCAATCTATGCACAGGGAAATAATGTTACTGTTAATTATAAAAAGGACAGGGCAATCAAGACACAGGGAAATAATGTAACTGTTATTTATAAAAAGGACAGGGCAATCAAGACACAGGGAAATAATGTTACTGTTAATTATAAAAAGGACAGTGCAATCAATACACAGGGAAATAATGTTACTGTTATTTATAAAACGGACAGGGCAATCAATACACAGAGAATAATGTTACTGTTATTTATAAAAAGGACAGGGCAATCAATATACAGGGAAATAATGTTACTGTTAATTATAAAAGGGACAGGGCAATCAATACACAGGGAAATAATGTTACTTTTATTTATAAAACGGACAGGGCAATCAATACACAGGGAAATAATGTTACTGTTATTTATAAAAAGGACAGGGCAATCTATGCACAGGGAAATAATGTTACTGTTATTTATAAAAAAGGGCAGGGCAATCAATACACAGGGAAATAATGTTACTGCTATTTATAAAAAAGGACAGGTCAATCAATACACAGGGAAATAATGTTACTGTTATTTATAAAAAGGAAAGGGCAATCAATATAAAGGGAAATAATGTTACTGTTATTTATAAAAAAGGACAGGGCAATCAATACACAGGGAAATAATGTTACTGTTATTTATAAAAAGGAAAGGGCAATCAATATAAAGGGAAATAATGTTACTGTTATTTTTAAAAAAGGACAGGGCAATCAATACACAGGGAAATAATGTTACTGTTATTTATAAAAAGGACAGGGCAATCTATGCACAGGGAAATAATGATACTGTTAATTATAAAAAGGACAGGGCAATCAAGACACAGGGAAATAATGTAACTGTTATTTATAAAAAGGACAGGGCAATCAATACACAGGGAAATAATGTTATTGTTATTTATAAAAAGGACAGTGCAATCAATACACAGGGAAATAATGTTACTGTTAATTATAAAAAGGACAGTGCAATCAATACACAGGGAAATAATGTTACTGTTATTTATAAAACGGACAGGGCAATCAATACACAGGGAAATAATGTTACTGTTATTTATAAAAAAGACAGGGCAATCAATATACAGGAAAATAATGTTACTGTTATTTATAAAAAAGGACAGGGCAATCAATACACAGGGAAATAATTTTACTGTTATTTATAAAAAGGAAGGGGCAATCAATATAAAGTGAAATAATGTTACTGTTATTTATAAACAAGGACAGGGCAATCAATACACAGGGAAATAATGTTACTGTTAATTATAAAAAAGGACAGTGCAATCAATACACAGGGAAATAATGTTACTGTTAATTATAAAAAGGACAGTGCAATCAATACACAGGGAAATAATGTTACTGTTATTTATAAAAAAAGACAGGGCAATCAATATACAGGAAAATAATGTTACTGTTATTTATAAAAGAGGACAGGGCAATCAATACACAGGGAAATAATTTTACTGTTATTTATAAAAAGGAAGGGGCAATCAATATAAAGGGAAATAATGTTACTGTTATTTATAAACAAGGACAGGGCAATCAATACACAGGGAAATAATGTTACTGTTATTTATAAAAAGGACAGGGCAATCTATGCACAGGGAAATAATGTTACTGTTATTTATAAAAAAGGGCAGGGCAATCAATACACAGGGAAATAATGTTACTGCTATTTATAAAAAAGGACAGGTCAATCAATACACAGGGAAATAATGTTACTGTTATTTATAAAAAGGAAAGGGCAATCAATATAAAGGGAAATAATGTTACTGTTATTTATAAAAAAGGACAGGGCAATCAATACACAGGGAAATAATGTTACTGTTATTTATAAAAAGGAAAGGGCAATCAATATAAAGGGAAATAATGTTACTGTTATTTTTAAAAAAGGACAGGGCAATCAATACACAGGGAAATAATGTTACTGTTATTTATAAAAAGGACAGGGCAATCTATGCACAGGGAAATAATGTTACTGTTAATTATAAAAAGGACAGGGCAATCAAGACACAGGGAAATAATGTAACTGTTATTTATAAAAAGGACAGGGCAATCAATACACAGGGAAATAATGTTATTGTTATTTATAAAAAGGACAGTGCAATCAATACACAGGGAAATAATGTTACTGTTAATTATAAAAAGGACAGTGCAATCAATACACAGGGAAATAATGTTACTGTTATTTATAAAACGGACAGGGCAATCAATACACAGGGAAATAATGTTACTGTTATTTATAAAAAAGACAGGGCAATCAATATACAGGAAAATAATGTTACTGTTATTTATAAAAAAGGACAGGGCAATCAATACACAGGGAAGTAATTTTACTGTTATTTATAAAAAGGAAGGGGCAATCAATATAAAGGGAAATAATGTTACTGTTATTTATAAACAAGGACAGGGCAATCAATACACAGGGAAATAATGTTACTGTTAATTATAAAAAAGGACAGTGCAATCAATACACAGGGAAATAATGTTACTGTTAATTATAAAAAGGACAGTGCAATCAATACACAGGGAAATAATGTTACTGTTATTTATAAAAAGGACAGTGCAATCAATACACAGGGAAATAATGTTACTGTTATTTATAAAAAAGACAGGGCAATCAATATACAGGAAAATAATGTTACTGTTATTTATAAAAAAGGACAGGGCAATCAATACACAGGGAAATAATTTTACTGTTATTTATAAAAAGGAAGGGGCAATCAATATAAAGGGAAATAATGTTACTGTTATTTATAAACAAGGACAGGGCAATCAATACACAGGGAAATAATGTTACTGTTAATTATAAAAAAGGACAGGGCAATCAATACACAGGGAAATAATGTTACTGTTATTTATAAAAAAGGTCAGGGCAATCAATACACAGGGAAATAATGTTACTGTTATTTATAAAAAGGAAAGGTCAATCAATATAAAGGGAAATAATGTTACTGTTATTTATAAAAAAGGACAGGGCAATCAATACACAGGGAAGTAATGTTACTGTTATTTATAAAAAGGACAGGGCAATCTATGCACAGGGAAATAATGTTACTGTTAATTATAAAAAGGACAGGGCAATCAAGACACAGGGAAATAATGTTACTGTTATTTATAAAAAGGACAGGGCAATCAATACACAGGGAAATAATGTTACTGTTAATTATAAAAAGGACAGTGCAATCAATACACAGGGAAATAATGTTACTGTTATTTATAAAACGGACAGGGCAATCAATACACCGAGAATAATGTTACTGTTATTTATAAAAAGGACAGGGCAATCAATATACAGGGAAATAATGTTACTGTTAATTATAAAAGGGACAGGGCAATCAATACACAGGGAAATAATGTTACTGTTATTTATAAAACGGACAGGGCAATCAATACACAGGGAAATAATGTTACTGTTTTTTCATAAAAAGGACAGTGCAATCAATACACAGGGAAATAATATTACTGTTATTTATAAAAAGGACAGGGCAATCAATATACAGGGAATTAATGTTACTGTTATTTATAAAAAAGGACAGGGCAATCAATACACAGGGAAATAATGTTACTGTTATTTATAAAAAGGAAAGGGCAATCAATATAAAGGGAAAGAATGTTACTGTTATTTATAAAAAAGGACAGGGCAATCAATACACAGGGAAATAATGTTACTGTTATTTATAAAAAGGACAGGGCAATCTATGCACAGGGAAATAATGTTACTGTTAATTATAAAAAGGACAGGGCAATCTATACACAGGGAAATAATGTTACTGTTAATTATAAAAAGGACAGGCAATCAATACACAGGGAAATAATGTTACTGTCATCTATAAAAAAGGACAGGACAATCAATAGACAGGGAAATAATGTTACTGTTATTTATAAAAAAGGACAGGGCAATCAATACACAGGGAAATAATGTTACTGTTATTAATAAAAAGGACAGGGCAATCTATGCACAGGGAAATAATGTTACTGTTAATTATAAAAAGGACAGGGCACTCTATACACAGGGAAATAATGTTACTGTTAATTATAAAAAGGACAGGCAATCAATACACAGGGAAATAATGTTTCTGTCATCTATAAAAAAGGACAGTGCAATCAATACACAGGGAAATAATGTTACTGTTATTTATAAAACGGACAGGGCAATCAATACACAGGGAAATAATGTTACTGTTATTTATAAAAAAGACAGGGCAATCAATATACAGGAAAATAATGTTACTGTTATTTATAAAAAAGGACAGGGCAATCAATACACAGGGAAATAATTTTACTGTTATTTATAAAAAGGAAGGGGCAATCAATATAAAGTGAAATAATGTTACTGTTATTTATAAACAAGGACAGGGCAATCAATACACAGGGAAATAATGTTACTGTTAATTATAAAAAAGGACAGTGCAATCAATACACAGGGAAATAATGTTACTGTTAATTATAAAAAGGACAGTGCAATCAATACACAGGGAAATAATGTTACTGTTATTTATAAAAAGGACAGTGCAATCAATACACAGGGAAATAATGTTACTGTTATTTATAAAAAAGACAGGGCAATCAATATACAGGAAAATAATGTTACTGTTATTTATAAAAAAGGACAGGGCAATCAATACACAGGGAAATAATTTTACTGTTATTTATAAAAAGGAAGGGGCAATCAATATAAAGGGAAATAATGTTACTGTTATTTATAAACAAGGACAGGGCAATCAATACACAGGGAAATAATGTTACTGTTATTTATAAAAAGGACAGGGCAATCTATGCACAGGGAAATAATGTTACTGTTATTTATAAAAAAGGGCAGGGCAATCAATACACAGGGAAATAATGTTACTGCTATTTATAAAAAAGGACAGGTCAATCAATACACAGGGAAATAATGTTACTGTTATTTATAAAAAGGAAAGGGCAATCAATATAAAGGGAAATAATGTTACTGTTATTTATAAAAAAGGACAGGGCAATCAATACACAGGGAAATAATGTTACTGTTATTTATAAAAAGGAAAGGGCAATCAATATAAAGGGAAATAATGTTACTGTTATTTATAAAAAAGGGCAGGGCAATCAATACACAGGGAAATAATGTTACTGCTATTTATAAAAAAGGACAGGTCAATCAATACACAGGGAAATAATGTTACTGTTATTTATAAAAAGGAAAGGGCAATCAATATAAAGGGAAATAATGTTACTGTTATTTATAAAAAAGGACAGGGCAATCAATACACAGGGAAATAATGTTACTGTTATTTATAAAAAGGAAAGGGCAATCAATATAAAGGGAAATAATGTTACTGTTATTTTTAAAAAAGGACAGGGCAATCAATACACAGGGAAATAATGTTACTGTTATTTATAAAAAGGACAGGGCAATCTATGCACAGGGAAATAATGTTACTGTTAATTATAAAAAGGACAGGGCAATCAAGACACAGGGAAATAATGTAACTGTTATTTATAAAAAGGACAGGGCAATCAATACACAGGGAAATAATGTTATTGTTATTTATAAAAAGGACAGTGCAATCAATACACAGGGAAATAATGTTACTGTTAATTATAAAAAGGACAGTGCAATCAATACACAGGGAAATAATGTTACTGTTATTTATAAAACGGACAGGGCAATCAATACACAGGGAAATAATGTTACTGTTATTTATAAAAAGGACAGGGCAATCAATATACAGGAAAATAATGTTACTGTTATTTATAAAAAAGGACAGGGCAATCAATACACAGGGAAGTAATTTTACTGTTATTTATAAAAAGGAAGGGGCAATCAATATAAAGGGAAATAATGTTACTGTTATTTATAAACAAGGACAGGGCAATCAATACACAGGGAAATAATGTTACTGTTAATTATAAAAAAGGACAGTGCAATCAATACACAGGGAAATAATGTTACTGTTAATTATAAAAAGGACAGTGCAATCAATACACAGGGAAATAATGTTACTGTTATTTATAAAAAGGACAGTGCAATCAATACACAGGGAAATAATGTTACTGTTATTTATAAAAAAGACAGGGCAATCAATATACAGGAAAATAATGTTACTGTTATTTATAAAAAAGGACAGGGCAATCAATACACAGGGAAATAATTTTACTGTTATTTATAAAAAGGAAGGGGCAATCAATATAAAGGGAAATAATGTTACTGTTATTTATAAACAAGGACAGGGCAATCAATACACAGGGAAATAATGTTACTGTTATAAATAAAAAAGGACAGGGCAATCAATACACAGGGAAATAATGTTACTGTTATTTATAAAAAAGGTCAGGGCAATCAATACACAGGGAAATAATGTTACTGTTATTTATAAAAAGGAAAGGTCAATCAATATAAAGGGAAATAATGTTACTGTTATTTATAAAAAAGGACAGGGCAATCAATACACAGGGAAATAATGTTACTGTTATTTATAAAAAGGACAGGGCAATCTATGCACAGGGAAATAATGTTACTGTTAATTATAAAAAGGACAGGGCAATCAAGACACAGGGAAATAATGTTACTGTTATTTATAAAAAGGACAGGGCAATCAATACACAGGGAAATAATGTTACTGTTAATTATAAAAAGGACAGTGCAATCAATACACAGGGAAATAATGTTACTGTTATTTATAAAACGGACAGGGCAATCAATACACCGAGAATAATGTTACTGTTATTTATAAAAAGGACAGGGCAATCAATATACAGGGAAATAATGTTACTGTTAATTATAAAAGGGACAGGGCAATCAATACACAGGGAAATAATGTTACTGTTATTTATAAAACGGACAGGGCAATCAATACACAGGGAAATAATGTTACTGTTTTTTCATAAAAAGGACAGTGCAATCAATACACAGGGAAATAATATTACTGTTATTTATAAAAAGGACAGGGCAATCAATATACAGGGAATTAATGTTACTGTTATTTATAAAAAAGGACAGGGCAATCAATACACAGGGAAATAATGTTACTGTTATTTATAAAAAGGAAAGGGCAATCAATATAAAGGGAAAGAATGTTACTGTTATTTATAAAAAAGGACAGGGCAATCAATACACAGGGAAATAATGTTACTGTTATTTATAAAAAGGACAGGGCAATCTATGCACAGGGAAATAATGTTACTGTTAATTATAAAAAGGACAGGGCAATCTATACACAGGGAAATAATGTTACTGTTAATTATAAAAAGGACAGGCAATCAATACACAGGGAAATAATGTTACTGTCATCTATAAAAAAGGACAGGACAATCAATAGACAGGGAAATAATGTTACTGTTATTTATAAAAAAGGACAGGGCAATCAATACACAGGGAAATAATGTTACTGTTATTTATAAAAAGGACAGGGCAATCTATGCACAGGGAAATAATGTTACTGTTAATTATAAAAAGGACAGGGCACTCTATACACAGGGAAATAATGTTACTGTTAATTATAAAAAGGACAGGCAATCAATACACAGGGAAATAATGTTTCTGTCATCTATAAAAAAGGACAGTGCAATCAATACACAGGGAAATAATGTTACTGTTATTTATAAAACGGACAGGGCAATCAATACACAGGGAAATAATGTTACTGTTATTTATAAAAAAGACAGGGCAATCAATATACAGGAAAATAATGTTACTGTTATTTATAAAAAAGGACAGGGCAATCAATACACAGGGAAATAATTTTACTGTTATTTATAAAAAGGAAGGGGCAATCAATATAAAGTGAAATAATGTTACTGTTATTTATAAACAAGGACAGGGCAATCAATACACAGGGAAATAATGTTACTGTTAATTATAAAAAAGGACAGTGCAATCAATACACAGGGAAATAATGTTACTGTTAATTATAAAAAGGACAGTGCAATCAATACACAGGGAAATAATGTTACTGTTATTTATAAAAAGGACAGTGCAATCAATACACAGGGAAATAATGTTACTGTTATTTATAAAAAAGACAGGGCAATCAATATACAGGAAAATAATGTTACTGTTATTTATAAAAAAGGACAGGGCAATCAATACACAGGGAAATAATTTTACTGTTATTTATAAAAAGGAAGGGGCAATCAATATAAAGGGAAATAATGTTACTGTTATTTATAAACAAGGACAGGGCAATCAATACACAGGGAAATAATGTTACTGTTATTTATAAAAAGGACAGGGCAATCTATGCACAGGGAAATAATGTTACTGTTATTTATAAAAAAGGGCAGGGCAATCAATACACAGGGAAATAATGTTACTGTTAATTATAAAAAAGGACAGTGCAATCAATACACAGGGAAATAATGTTACTGTTATTTATAAAAAGGAAAGGGCAATCAATATAAAGGGAAATAATGTTACTGTTATTTATAAAAAAGGACAGGGCAATCAATACACAGGGAAATAATGTTACTGTTATTTATAAAAAGGAAAGGGCAATCAATATAAAGGGAGATAATGTTACTGTTATTTTTAAAAAAGGACAGGGCAATCAATACACAGGGAAATAATGTTACTGTTATTTATAAAAAGGACAGGGCAATCTATGCACAGGGAAATAATGTTACTGTTAATTATAAAAAGGACAGGGCAATCAAGACACAGGGAAATAATGTAACTGTTATTTATAAAAAGGACAGGGCAATCAATACACAGGGAAATAATGTTATTGTTATTTATAAAAAGGACAGTGCAATCAATACACAGGGAAATAATGTTACTGTTAATTATAAAAAGGACAGTGCAATCAATACACAGGGAAATAATGTTACTGTTATTTATAAAACGGACAGGGCAATCAATACACAGGGAAATAATGTTACTGTTATTTATAAAAAAGACAGGGCAATCAATATACAGGAAAATAATGTTACTGTTATTTATAAAAAAGGACAGGGCAATCAATACACAGGGAAATAATTTTACTGTTATTTATAAAAAGGAAGGGGCAATCAATATAAAGGGAAATAATGTTACTGTTATTTATAAACAAGGACAGGGCAATCAATACACAGGGAAATAATGCTACTGTTAATTATAAAAAAGGACAGTGCAATCAATACACAGGGAAATAATGTTACTGTTAATTATAAAAAGGACAGTGCAATCAATACACAGGGAAATAATGTTACTGTTATTTATAAAAAGGACAGTGCAATCAATACACAGGGAAATAATGTTACTGTTATTTATAAAAAAGACAGGGCAATCAATATACAGGAAAATAATGTTACTGTTATTTATAAAAAAGGACAGGGCAATCAATACACAGGGAAATAATTTTACTGTTATTTATAAAAAGGAAGGGGCAATCAATATAAAGGGAAATAATGTTACTGTTATTTATAAACAAGGACAGGGCAATCAATACACAGGGAAATAATGTTACTGTTAATTATAAAAAAGGACAGGGCAATCAATACACAGGGAAATAATGTTACTGTTATTTATAAAAAAGGTCAGGGCAATCAATACACAGGGAAATAATGTTACTGTTATTTATAAAAAGGAAAGGGCAATCAATATAAAGGGAAATAATGTTACTGTTATTTATAAAAAAGGACAGGGCAATCAATACAAAGGGAAATAATGTTACTGTTATTTATAAAAAGGAAAGGGCAATCAATATAAAGGGAAATAATGTTGCTGTTATTTATAAAAAAGGACAGGGCAATCAATACACAGGGAAATAATGTTACTGTTATTTATAAAAAGGACAGGGCAATCTATGCACAGGGAAATAATGTTACTGTTAATTATAAAAAGGACAGGGCAATCAAGACACAGGGAAATAATGTTACTGTTATTTATAAAAAGGACAGGGCAATCAATACACAGGGAAATAATGTTACTGTTAATTATAAAAAGGACAGTGCAATCAATACACAGGGAAATAATGTTACTGTTATTTATAAAACGGACAGGGCAATCAATACACCGAGAATAATGTTACTGTTATTTATAAAAAGGACAGGGCAATCAATATACAGGGAAATAATGTTACTGTTAATTATAAAAGGGACAGGGCAATCAATACACAGGGAAATAATGTTACTGTTATTTATAAAACGGACAGGGCAATCAATACACAGGGAAATAATGTTACTGTTTTTTTATAAAAAGGACAGTGCAATCAATACACAGGGAAATAATGTTACTGTTATTTATAAAAAGGACAGGGCAATCAATATACAGGGAATTAATGTTACTGTTATTTATAAAAAAGGACAGGGCAATCAATACACAGGGAAATAATGTTACTGTTATTTATAAAAAGGAAAGGGCAATCAATATAAAGGGAAAGAATGTTACTGTTATTTATAAAAAAGGACAGGGCAATCAATACACAGGGAAATAATGTTACTGTTATTTATAAAAAGGACAGGGCAATCTATGCACAGGGAAATAATGTTACTGTTAATTATAAAAAGGACAGGGCAATCTATACACAGGGAAATAATGTTACTGTTAATTATAAAAAGGACAGGCAATCAATACACAGGGAAATAATGTTACTGTCATCTATAAAAAAGGACAGGACAATCAATAGACAGGGAAATAATGTTACTGTTATTTATAAAAAAGGACAGGGCAATCAATACACAGGGAAATAATGTTACTGTTATTTATAAAAAGGACAGGGCAATCTATGCACAGGGAAATAATGTTACTGTTAATTATAAAAAGGACAGGGCAATCTATACACAGGGAAATAATGTTACTGTTAATTATAAAAAGGACAGGCAATCAATACACAGGGAAATAATGTTTCTGTCATCTATAAAAAAGGACAGGGCAATCAATAGACAGGGAAATAATGTTACTGTTATTTATAAAAAAGGACAGGGCAATCAATACACAGGGAAATAATTTTACTGTTATTTATAAAAAGGAAAGGGCAATCAATATAAAGGGAAATAATGTTACTGTTATTTATAAAAAAAGGACAGGGCAATCAATACACAGGGAAATAATGTTACTGTTATTTATAAAAAGGACAGGGCAATCTATGCACAGGGAAATAATGTTACTGTTATTTATAAAAAAGGACAGGGCAATCAATACACAGGGAAATAATGTTACTGCTATTTATAAAAAAGGACAGGGCAATCAATACACAGGGAAATAATGTTACTGTTATTTATAAAAAGGAAAGGACAATCAAAATAAAGGGAAATAATGTTACTGTTATTTATAAAAAAGGACAGGGCAATCAATACACAGGGAAATAATGTTACTGTTATTTATAAAAAGGAAAGGGCAATCAATATAAAGGGAAATAATGTTACTGTTATTTATAAAAAAGGACAGGGCAATGAATACACAGGGAAATAATGTTACTGTTATTTATAAAAAGGACAGGGCTATCTCTGCACAGGGAAATAATGTTACTGTTAATTATAAAAAGGACAGGGCAATCAAGACACAGGGAAATAATGCTACTGTTATTTATAAAAAGAACAGTGCAATCAATATACAGGGAAATAATGTTACTGTTATTTATAAAAAAGGACAGCGCAATCAATACACAGGGAAATAATGTTACTGTTATTTATAAAACGGACAGGGCAATCAATACACAGAGAATAATGTTACTGTTATTTATAAAAAGGACAGGGCAATCAATATACAGGGAATTAATGTTACTGTTATTTATAAAAAGGACAAGGCAATCAATATACAGGGAAATAATGTTACTGTTAATTATAAAAGGGACAGGGCATTCAATACACAGGGAAATAATGTTACTTTTATTTATAAAACGGACAGGGCAATCAATACACAGGGAAATAATGTTACTGTTATTTATAAAAAGGACAGGGCAATCTATGCACAGGGAAATAATGTTACTGTTATTTATAAAAAAGGGCATGGCAATCAATACACAGGGAAATAATGTTACTGCTATTTATAAAAAAGGACAGGGCAATCAATACACAGGGAAATAATGTTACTGTTATTTATAAAAAGGAAAGGGCAATCAATATAAAGGGAAATAATGTTACTGTTATTTATAAAAAAGGACAGGGCAATCAATACACAGGGAAATAATGTTACTGTTATTTATAAAAAGGAAAGGGCAATCAATATAAAGGGAAATAATGTTACTGTTATTTATAAAAAAGGACAGGACAATCAATACACAGGGAAATAATGTTACTGTTATTTATAAAAAGGACAGGGCAATCTATGCACAGGGAAATAATGTTACTGTTAATTATAAAAAGGACAGGGCAATCAAGACACAGGGAAATAATGTAACTATTATTTATAAAAAGGATAGGGCAATCAATACACAGGGAAATAATGTTATTGTTATTTATAAAAAGGACAGTGCAATCAATACACAGGGAAATAATGTTACTGTTAATTATAAAAAGGACAATGCAATCAATACACAGGGAAATAATGTTACTGTTATTTATAAAACGGACAGGGCAATCAATACACAGAGAATAATGTTATTGTTATTTATAAAAAGGACAGTGCAATCAATACACAGGGAAATAATGTTACTGTTAATTATAAAAAGGACAGTGCAATCAATACACAGGGAAATAATGTTACTGTTATTTATAAAAAGGACAGGGCAATCTATGCACAGGGAAATAATGTTACTGTTATTTATAAAAAAGGGCAGGGCAATCAATACACAGGGAAATAATGTTACTGCTATTTATAAAAAAGGACAGGTCACTCAATACACAGGGAAATAATGTTACTGTTCTTTAAAAAAAGGAAAGGGCAATCAATACACAGGGAAATAATGTTACTGTTCTTTAAAAAAAGGAAAGGGCAATCAATATAAAGGGAAATAATGTTACTGTTATTTTTAAAAAAGCACAGGGCAATCAATACACAGGGAAATAATGTTACTGTTATTTATAAAAAGGACAGGGCAATCTATGCACAGGGAAATAATGTTACTGTTAATTATAAAAAGGACAGGGCAATCAAGACACAGGGAAATAATGTAACTGTTATTTATAAAAAGGACAGGGCAATCAATACACAGGGAAATAATGTTATTGTTATTTATAAAAAGGACAGTGCAATCAATACACAGGGAAATAATGTTACTGTTAATTATAAAAAGGACAGTGCAATCAATACACAGGGAAATAATGTTACTGTTATTTATAAAACGGACAGGGCAATCAATACACAGGGAAATAATGTTACTGTTATTTATAAAAAAGACAGGGCAATCAATACACAGGAAAATAATGTTACTGTTATTTATAAAAAAGGACAGGGCAATCAATACACAGGGAAATAATTTTACTGTTATTTATAAAAAGGAAGGGGCAATCTATATAAAGGGAAATAATGTTACTGTTATTTATAAACAATGACAGGGCAATCAATACACAGGGAAATAATGTTACTGTTAATTATAAAAAAGGACAGTGCAATCGATACACAGGGAAATAATGTTACTGTTAATTATAAAAAAGGACAGTGCAATCAATACACAGGGAAATAATGTTACTGTTATTTATAAAAAGGACAGTGCAATCAATACACAGGGAAATAATGTTACTGTTATTTATAAAAAAGACAGGGCAATCAATATACAGGAAAATAATGTTACTGTTATTTATAAAAAAGGACAGGGCAATAAATACACAGGGAAATAATTTTACTGTTATTTATAAAAAGGAAGGGGCAATCAATATAAAGGGAAATAATGTTACTGTTATTTATAAACAAGGACAGGGCAATCAATACACAGGGAAATAATGTTACTGTTAATTATAAAAAAGGACAGGGCAATCAATACACAGGGAAATAATGTTACTGTTATTTATAAAAAAGGTCAGGGCAATCAATACACAGGGAAATAATGTTACTGTTATTTATAAAAAGGAAAGGGCAATCAATATAAAGGGAAATAATGTTACTGTTATTTATAAAAAAGGACAGGGCAATCAATACACAGGGAAATAATGTTACTGTTATTTATAAAAAGGAAAGGGCAATCAATATAAAGGGAAATAATGTTGCTGTTATTTATAAAAAAGGACAGGGCAATCAATACACAGGGAAATAATGTTACTGTTATTTATAAAAAGGACAGGGCAATCTATGCACAGGGAAATAATGTTACTGTTAATTATAAAAAGGACAGGGCAATCAAGACACAGGGAAATAATGTTACTGTTATTTATAAAAAGGACAGGGCAATCAATACACAGGGAAATAATGTTACTGTTAATTATAAAAAGGACAGTGCAATCAATACACAGGGAAATAATGTTACTGTTATTTATAAAACGGACAGGGCAATCAATACACCGAGAATAATGTTACTGTTATTTATAAAAAGGACAGGGCAATCAATATACAGGGAAATAATGTTACTGTTAATTATAAAAGGGACAGGGCAATCAATACACAGGGAAATAATGTTACTGTTATTTATAAAACGGACAGGGCAATCAATACACAGGGAAATAATGTTACTGTTTTTTTATAAAAAGGACAGTGCAATCAATACACAGGGAAATAATGTCACTGTTATTTATAAAAAGGACAGGGCAATCAATATACAGGGAATTAATGTTACTGTTATTTATAAAAAAGGACAGGGCAATCAATACACAGGGAAATAATGTTACTGTTATTTATAAAAAGGAAAGGGCAATCAATATAAAGGGAAAGAATGTTACTGTTATTTATAAAAAAGGACAGGGCAATCAATACACAGGGAAATAATGTTACTGTTATTTATAAAAAGGACAGGGCAATCTATGCACAGGGAAATAATGTTACTGTTAATTATAAAAAGGACAGGGCAATCTATACACAGGGAAATAATGTTACTGTTAATTATAAAAAGGACAGGCAATCAATACACAGGGAAATAATGTTACTGTCATCTATAAAAAAGGACAGGGCAATCAATAGACAGGGAAATAATGTTACTGTTATTTATAAAAAAGGACAGGGCAATCAATACACAGGGAAATAATGTTACTGTTATTTATAAAAAGGACAGGGCAATCTATGCACAGGGAAATAATGTTACTGTTAATTATAAAAAGGACAGGGCAATCTATACACAGGGAAATAATGTTACTGTCAATTATAAAAAGGACAGGCAATCAATACACAGGGAAATAATGTTTCTGTCATCTATAAAAAAGGACAGGGCAATCAATAGACAGGGAAATAATGTTACTGTTATTTATAAAAAAGGACAGGGCAATCAATACACAGGGAAATAATTTTACTGTTATTTATAAAAAGGAAAGGGCAATCAATATAAAGGGAAATAATGTTACTGTTATTTATAAAAAAGGACAGGGCAATCAATACACAGGGAAATAATGTTACTGTTATTTATAAAAAGGACAGGGCAATCTATGCACAGGGAAATAATGTTACTGTTATTTATAAAAAAGGACAGGGCAATCAATACACAGGGAAATAATGTTACTGCTATTTATAAAAAAGGACAGGGCAATCAATACACAGGGAAATAATGTTACTGTTATTTATAAAAAGGAAAGGACAATCAATATAAAGGGAAATAATGTTACTGTTATTTATAAAAAAGGACAGGGCAATCGATACACAGGGAAATAATGTTACTGTTATTTATAAAAAGGAAAGGGCAATCAATATAAAGGGAAATAATGTTACTGTTATTTATAAAAAAGGACAGGGCAATCAAGACACAGGGAAATAATGTAACTGTTATTTATAAAAAGGACAGGGCTATCTCTGCACAGGGAAATAATGCTACTGTTATTTATAAAAAGAACAGTGCAATCAATATACAGGGAAATAATGTTACTGTTATTTATAAAAAAGGACAGCGCAATCAATACACAGGGAAAAAATGTTACTGTTATTTATAAACCGGACAGGGCAATCAATACACAGAGAATAATGTTACTGTTATTTATAAAAAGGACAGGGCAATCAATATACAGGGAATTAATGTTACTGTTATTTATAAAAAAGGACAGGGCAATCAATACACAGGGAAATAATGTTACAGTTATTTATAAAAAGGAAAGGGCAATCAATGTAAAGGGAAATAATGTTACTGTTATTTATAAAAAAGGACAGGGCAATCAATACACAGGGAAATAATGTTACTGTTATTTATAAAAAGGACAGGGCAATCAATACACAGGGAAATAATGTTACTGCTATTTATAAAAAGGAAAGGGCAATCAATATAAAGGGAAATAATGTTACTGTTATTTATAAAAAAGACAGGGCAATCAATACACAGGGAAATAATGTTACTGTTATTTATAAAAAGGACAGGGCAATCTATGCGCAGGGAAATAATGTTACTGTTAATTATAAAAAGGACAGGGCAATCTATACACAGGGAAATAATGTTACTGTTAATTATAAAAAGGACAGGCAATCAATACACAGGGAAATAATGTTACTGTCATCTATAAAAAGGACAGGGCATTCAATATGCAGGGAAATAATTTTACTGTTATTTATAAAAAAGGACAGGGCAATCAATAGACAGGGAAATAATGTTACTGTTAATTATAAAATTGACAAGGCAATCTATACACAGGGAAATAATGTTACTGTTATTTATAAAAAGGACAGGGCAATCAATACAGGGAAATAATGTTACTGTTAATTATAAAAGGGACAGGGCAATCAATACACAGGGAAATAATGTTACTGTTAATTATAAAAAGGACAGGGCAATCGATATACAGGGAAATAATGTTACTGTTATTTATAAAAAAGGACAGGGCAATCAATGTACAGGGAAAAAATGTTACTGTTATAAATAAAAAAGGACAGGGCAATCAATAGACAGGGAAATAATGTTACTGTTATTTATAAAAAAGGACAGGGCAATCAATACACAGGGAAATAATGTTACTGTTATTTATAAAAAGAAAGGGCAATCAATATAAAGGGAAATAATGTTACTGTTATTTATAAACAAGGACAGGGCAATCAATACACAGGGAAATAATGTTACTGTTATTTATAAAAAAAGGACATGGCAATCAATACACAGGGAAATAATGTTACTGTTATTTATAAAAAAGGTCAGGGCAATCAATCCACAGGGAAATAATGTTACTGTTATTTATAAAAAGGAAAGGGCAATCAATATAAAGGGAAATAATGCTACTGTTATTTATAAAAAAGGACAGGGCAATCAAAACACAGGGAAATAATGTTACTGTTATTTATAAAAAGGAAAGGGCAATCAATATAAAGGGAAATAATGTTGCTGTTATTTATAAAAAAGGACAGGGCAATCAATACACAGGGAAATAATGTTACTGTTATTTATAAAAAGGACAGGGCAATCTATGCACAGGGAAATAATGTTACTGTTAATTATAAAAAGGACAGCGCAATCAAGACACAGGGAAATAATGTAACTGTTATTTATAAAAAGGACAGGGCAATCAATACACAGGGAAATAATGTTACTGTTAATTATAAAAAGGACAGTGCAATCAATACACAGGGAAATAATGTTACTGTTATTTATAAAACGGACAGGGCAATCAATACACAGAGAATAATGTTACTGTTATTTATAAAACGGACAGGGCAATCAATATACAGGGAAATAATGTTACTGTTAATTATAAAAGGGACAGGGCAATCAATACACAGGGAAAAAATGTTACTGTTATTTATAAAACGGACAGGGCAATCAATACACAGGGAAATAATGTTACTGTTAATTATAAAAAGGAAAATGCAATCAATACACAGGGAAATAATGTTACTGTTATTTATAAAAAGGACAGGGCAATCAATATACAGGGAATTAATGTTACTGTTATTTATAAAAAAGGACAGGGCAATCAATACACAGGGAAATAATGTTACTGTTATTTATAAAAAGGAAAGGGCAATCAATATAAAGGGAAATAATGTTACTGTTATATATAAAAAAGGACAGGGCAATCAATACACAGGGAAATAATGTTACTGTTATTTATAAAAAGGACAGGGCAATCTATGCACAGGGAAATAATGTTACTGTTAATTATAAAAAGGACAGGGCAATCTATACACAGGGAAATAATGTTACTGTTAATTATAAAAAGGACAGGCAATCAATACACAGGGAAATAATGTTACTGTCATCGAAAAAAACGACAGGGCAATCAATAGACAGTGAAATAATGTTACTGTTATTTATAAAAAAGGACAGGGCAATCAATACACAGGGAAATAATTTTACTGTTATTTATAAAAAGGACAGGGCAATCAATATAAAGGGAAATAATGTTACTGTTATTTATAAAAAAGGACAGGGCAATCAATACACAGGGAAATAATGTTACTTTTATTTATAAAAAGGACAGGGCAATCTATGCACAGGGAAATAATGTTACTGTTATTTATAAAAAGGACAGGGCAATCAATACACAGGGAAATAATGTTACTGCTATTTATAAAAAAGGACAGGGCAATCAATACACAGGGAAATAATGTTACTGTTATTTATAAAAAGGAAAGGACAGTCAATAAAGGGAAATAATGTTACTGTTATTTATAAAAAAGGACAGGGCAATCAATACACAGGGAAATAATGTTACTGTTATTTATAAAAAGGAAAGGGCAATCAATATAAAGGGAAATAATGTTACTGTTATTTATAAAAAAGGACAGGGCAATCAATACACAGGGAAATAATGTTACTGTTATTTATAAAAAGGACAGGGCAATCTATGCACAGGGAAATAATGTTACTGTTAATTATAAAAAGGACAGGGCAATCAAGACACAGGGAAATAATGTAACTGTTATTTACAAAAAGGACAGGGCAATCAATACACAGGGAAATAATGTTACTGTTATTTATAAAAAGGACAGTGCAATCAATATACAGGGAAATAATGTTACTGTTATTTATAAAAAAGGACAGCGCAATCAATACACAGGGAAATAATGTTACTGTTATTTATAAAAAGGAAAGGGCAATCAATATAAAGGGAAATAATGTTACTGTTATTTATAAAAAAGGACAGGGCAATCAATACACAAAGAAATAATGTTACTGTTATTTATAAAAAGGACAGGGCAATCAATACACAGGGAAATAATGTTACTGTTATTTATAAAAAGGAAAGGGCAATCAATATAAAGGGAAATAATGTAACTGTTATTTATAAAAAAGGACAGGGCAATCAATACACAGGGAAATAATGTTACTGTTATTTATAAAAAGGACAGGGCAATCTATGCGCAGGGAAATAATGTTACTGTTAATTATAAAAAGGACAGGGCAATCTATACACAGGGAAATAATGTTACTGTTAATTATAAAAAGGACAGGCAATCAATACACAGGGAAATAATGTTACTGTTATCTATAAAAAGGACAGGGCATTCAATATGCAGGGAAATAATTTTACTGTTATTTATAAAAAAGGACAGGGCAATCAATAGACAGGGAAATAATGTTACTGTTAATTATAAAAGGGACAGGGCAATCTATACACAGGGAAATAATGTTACTGTTATTTATAAAAAGGACAGTGCAATCAATACAGGGAAATAATGTTACTGTTAATTATAAAAGGGACAGGGCAATCAATACACAGGGAAATAATGTTACTGTTAATTATAAAAAGGACAGGGCAATCGATATACAGGGAAATAATGTTTCTGTTATTTATAAAAAAGGACAGGGCAATCAATACACAGGGAAATAATGTTACTGTTATAAATAAAAATGGACAGGGCAATCAATACACAGGGAAATAATGTTACTGTTAATTATAAAAAGGACAGTGCAATCAATACACAGGGAAATAATGTTACTGTTATTTATAAAACGGACAGGGCAATCAATATAAAGGGAATAATGTTACTGTTATTTATAAAAAGGACAGGGCAATCAATATACAGGGAAATAATGTTACTGTTATTTATAAAAAAGGACAGGGCAATCAATACACAGGGAAATAATGTTACTGTTATTTATAAAAAGGAAAGGGCAATCAATATAAAGGGAAATAATGTTACTGTTATTTATAAAAAAGGACAGGGCAATCAATACACAGGGAAATAATGTTACTGTTATTTATAAAAAGGACAGGGAAATCTATGCACAGGGAAATAATGTTACTGTTAATTATAAAAAGGACAGGGCAATCAAGACACAGGGAAATAATGTAACTGTTATTTACAAAAAGGACAGGGCAATCAATACACAGGGAAATAATGTTACTGTTATTTATAAAAAGGACAGTGCAATCAATATACAGGGAAATAATGTTACTGTTATTTATAAAAAAGGACAGCGCAATCAATACACAGGGAAATAATGTTACTGTTATTTATAAAAAGGAAAGGGCAATCAATATAAAGGGAAATAATGTTACTGTTATTTATAAAAAGGACAGGGCAATCAATACCCAGGGAAATAATGTTACTGTTATTTATAAAAAGGACAGGGCAATCTATGCGCAGGGAAATAATGTTACTGTTAATTATAAAAAGGACAGGGCAATCTATACACAGGGAAATAATGTTACTGTTAATTATAAAAAGGACAGTGCAATCAATACACAGGGAAATAATGTTACTGTTATTTATAAAACGGACAGGGCAATCAATACACAGAGAATAATGTTACTGTTATTTATAAAACGGACAGGGCAATCAATATACAGGGAAATAATGTTACTGTTAATTATAAAAGGGACAGGGCAATCAATACACAGGGAAAAAATGTTACTGTTATTTATAAAACGGACAGGGCAATCAATACACAGGGAAATAATGTTACTGTTAATTATAAAAAGGAAAATGCAATCAATACACAGGGAAATAATGTTACTGTTATTTATAAAAAGGACAGGGCAATCAATATACAGGGAATTAATGTTACTGTTATTTATAAAAAAGGACAGGGCAATCAATACACAGGGAAATAATGTTACTGTTATTTATATAAAGGAAAGGGCAATCAATATAAAGGGAAATAATGTTACTGTTATATATAAAAAAGGACAGGGCAATCAATACACAGGGAAATAATGTTACTGTTATTTATAAAAAGGACAGGGCAATCTATGCACAGGGAAATAATGTTACTGTTAATTATAAAAAGGACAGGGCAATCTATACACAGGGAAATAATGTTACTGTTAATTATAAAAAGGACAGGCAATCAATACACAGGGATATAATATTACTGTCATCGAAAAAAACGACAGGGCAATCAATAGACAGGGAAATAATGTTACTGTTATTTATAAAAAAGGACAGGGCAATCAATACACAGGGAAATAATTTTACTGTTATTTATAAAAAGGACAGGGCAATCAATATAAAGGGAAATAATGTTACTGTTATTTATAAAAAAGGACAGGGCAATCAATACACAGGGAAATAATGTTACTTTTATTTATAAAAAGGACAGGGCAATCTATGCACAGGGAAATAATGTTACTGTTATTTATAAAAAGGACAGGGCAATCAATACACAGGGAAATAATGTTACTGCTATTTATAAAAAAGGACAGGGCAATCAATACACAGGGAAATAATGTTACTGTTATTTATAAAAAGGAAAGGACAATCTATAAAGGGAAATAATGTTACTGTTATTTATAAAAAAGGACAGGGCAATCAATACACAGGGAAATAATGTTACTGTTATTTATAAAAAGGAAAGGGCAATCAATATAAAGGGAAATAATGTTACTGTTATTTATAAAAAAGGACAGGGCAATCAATACACAGGGAAATAATGTTACTGTTATTTATAAAAAGGACAGGGCAATCTATGCACAGGGAAATAATGTTACTGTTAATTATAAAAAGGACAGGGCAATCAAGACACAGGGAAATAATGTAACTGTTATTTACAAAAAGGACAGGGCAATCAATACACAGGGAAATAATGTTACTGTTATTTATAAAAAGGACAGTGCAATCAATATACAGGGAAATAATGTTACTGTTATTTATAAAAAAGGACAGCGCAATCAATACACAGGGAAATAATGTTACTGTTATTTATAAAAAGGAAAGGGCAATCAATATATAGGAAATAATGTTACTGTTATTTATAAAAAAGGACAGTGCAATCAATACACAAAGAAATAATGTTACTGTTATTTATAAAAAGGACAGGGCAATCAATACACAGGGAAATAATGTTACTGTTATTTATAAAAAGGAAAGGGCAATCAATATAAAGGGAAATAATGTAACTGTTATTTATAAAAAAGGACAGGGCAATCAATACACAGGGAAATAATGTTACTGTTATTTATAAAAAGGACAGGGCAATCTATGCGCAGGGAAATAATGTTACTGTTAATTATAAAAAGGACAGGGCAATCTATACACAGGGAAATAATGTTACTGTTAATTATAAAAAGGACAGGCAATCAATACACAGGGAAATAATGTTACTGTCATCTATAAAAAGGACAGGGCATTCAATATGCAGGGAAATAATTTTACTGTTATTTATAAAAAAGGACAGGGCAATCAATAGACAGGGAAATAATGTTACTGTTAATTATAAAAGGGACAGGGCAATCTATACACAGGGAAATAATGTTACTGTTATTTATAAAAAGGACAGGGCAATCAATACAGGGAAATAATGTTACTGTTAATTATAAAAGGGACAGGGCAATCAATACACAGGGAAATAATGTTACTGTTAATTATAAAAAGGACAGGGCAATCGATATACAGGGAAATAATGTTTCTGTTATTTATAAAAAAGGACAGGGCAAGCAATACACAGGGAAATAATGTTACTGTTATAAATAAAAAAGGACAGGGCAATCAATACACAGGGAAATAATGTTACTGTTAATTATAAAAAGGACAGTGCAATCAATACACAGGGAAATAATGTTACTGTTATTTATAAAACGGACAGGGCAATCAATACACAGAGAATAATGTTACTGTTATTTATAAAAAGGACAGGGCAATCAATATACAGGGAAATAATGTTACTGTTATTTATAAAAAAGGACAGGGCAATCAATACACAGGGAAATAATGTTACTGTTATTTATAAAAAGGAAAGGGCAATCAATATAAAGGGAAATAATGTTACTGTTATTTATAAAAAAGGACAGGGCAATCAATACACAGGGAAATAATGTTACTGTTATTTATAAAAAGGACAGGGAAATCTATGCACAGGGAAATAATGTTACTGTTAATTATAAAAAGGACAGGGCAATCAAGACACAGGGAAATAATGTAACTGTTATTTACAAAAAGGACAGGGCAATCAATACACAGGGAAATAATGTTACTGTTATTTATAAAAAGGACAGTGCAATCAATATACAGGGAAATAATGTTACTGTTATTTATAAAAAAGGACAGCGCAATCAATACACAGGGAAATAATGTTACTGTTATTTATAAAAAGGAAAGGGCAATCAATATAAAGGGAAATAATGTTACTGTTATTTATAAAAAAGGACAGGGCAATCAATACCCAGGGAAATAATGTTACTGTTATTTATAAAAAGGACAGGGCAATCTATGCGCAGGGAAATAATGTTACTGTTAATTATAAGAAGGACAGGGCAATCTATACACAGGGAAATAATGTTACTGTTAATTATAAAAAGGACAGGCAATCAATACACAGGGAAATAATGTTACTGTCATCTATAAAAAGGATAGGGCATTCAATATGCAGGGAAATAATTTTACTGTTTATTTATAAAAAAGGAAAGGGCAATCAATAGACAGGGAAATAATGTTACTGTTAATTATAAAAGGGACAGGGCAATCTATACACAGGGAAATAATGTTACTGTTATTTATAAAAAGGACAGGGCAATCAATACAGGGAAATAATGTTAGTGTTAATTATAAAAGGGACAGGGCAATCAATACACAGGGAAATAATGTTACTGTTAATTATAAAAAGGACAGGGCAATCGATATACAGGGAAATAATGTTTCTGTTATTTATAAAAAAGGACAGGGCTATCAATACACAGGGAAATAATGTTACTGTTAATTATAAAAAGGACAGTGCAATCAATACACAGGGAAATAATGTTACTGTTATTTATAAAACGGACAGGGCAATCAATACACAGAGAATAATGTTACTGTTATTTATAAAAAGGACAGGGCAATCAATATACAGGGAAATAATGTTACTGTTATTTATAAAAAAGGACAGGGCAATCAATACACAGGGAAATAATTTTACTGTTATTTATAAAAAGGAAAGGGCAATCAATATAAAGGGAAATAATGTGACTGTTATTTATAAAAAAAGGACAGGGCAATCAATACACAGGGAAATAATGTTACTGTTATTTATAAAAAGGACAGGGCAATCTGTGCACAGGGAAATAATGTTACTGTTATTTATAAAAAAGGACAGGGCAATCAATACACAGGGAAATAATGTTACTGTTATTTATAAAAAGGAAAGGGCAATCAATATAAAGGGAAATAATGTTACTGTTATTTATAAAAAAGGACAGGGCAATCAATACACAGGGAAATAATGTTACTGTTATTTATAAAAAGGACAGGGCAATCTATGCACAGGGAAATAATGTTACTGTTAATTATAAAAAGGACAGGGCAATCAAGACACAGGGAAATAATGCAACTGTTATTTATAAAAAGGACAGGGCAATCAATACACAGGGAAATAATGTTACTGTTATTTGTAAAACGGACAGGGCAATCAATGCACAGAGAATAATGTTACTGTTATTTGTAAAAAGGACAGTGCAATCAATATACAGGGAAATAATGTTACTGTTATTTATAAAAAAGGACAGGGCAATCAATACATAGGGAAATAATGTTACTGTTATTTATAAAACGGACAGGGCAATCAATACACAGAGAATAATGTTCCTGTTATTTATAAAAAGGACAGGGCAATCAATATGCAGGGAAATAATGTTACTGTTATTGATAAAAAGGACAGGGCAATCAATATAAAGGGAAATAATGTTACTGTTATTTATAAAAAAGGACAGGGCAATCAATAGACAGGGAAATAATGTTACTGTTATTAATGAAAAGGAAAGGGCAATCAATATAAAGGGAAATAATGTTACTGTTATTTATAAAAAAGGACAGGGCAATCAATACACAGGGAAATAATATTACTGTTATTTATAAAAAGGACAGGGCAATCTATGCACAGGGAAATAATGTTACTGTTAATTATAAAAAGGACAGGGCAATCAATACACAGGGAAATAATGTTACTGTTAATTATAAAAAGGACAGGGCAATCTATACACAGGGAAATAATGTTACTGTTATTTATAAAAAGGACAGGCAATCAATACACAGGGAAATAATGTTACTGTCATCTATAAAAAGGACAGGGCATTCAATATGCAGGGAAATAATGTTACTGTTATTTATAAAAAAGGACAGGGCAATCAATAGACAGGGAAATAATGTTACTGTTAATTATAAAAGGGACAGGGCAATCTATACACAGGGAAATAATGTTACTGTTAATTATAAAAAGGACAGTGCAATCAATACACAGGGAAATAATGTTACTGTTAATTATAAAAAGGACAGTGCAATCAATACACAGGGAAATAATGTTACTGTTAATTGTAAAAAGGACAGGGCAATCAATACACAGGGAAATAATGTTACTGCTATTTATATAAAAGGACAGGGCAATCAATACACAGGGAAATAATGTTACTGTTATTTATAAAAAGGAAAGGGCAATCAATATAAAGGGAAATAATGTTACTGTTATTTATAATAAAGGACAGGGCAATCAATACACAGGGAAATAATGTTACTGTTATTTATAAAAAGGACAGGGCAATCTATGCACTGGGAAATAATGTTACTGTTAATTATAAAAATGACAGGGCAATCAAGACACAGGGAAATAATGTAACTGTTATTTATAAAAAGGACAGGGCAATCAATACACAGGGAAATAATGTTACTGTTATTTATAAAAAGGACAGTGCAATCAATATACAGGGAAATAATGTTACTGTTATTTTAAAAAAGGCCAGCGCAATCAATACACAGGGAAATCATGTTACTGTTACTTATAAAACGGAGAGGGCAAGCAATACACAGAGAATAATGTTACTGTTATTTATAAAAAAGGACAGGGCAATCAATGTACAGGGAAATAATGTTACTGTTATAAATAAAAAAGGATAGGGCAATCAATACACAGGGAAATAATGTTACTGTTAATTATAAAAAGGACAGTGCAATCAATACACAGGGAAATAATGTTACTGTTATTTATAAAACGGACAGGGCAATCAATACACAGAGAATAATGTTACTGTTATTTATAAAAAGGACAGGGCAATCAATATACAGGGAAATAATGTTACTGTTATTTATTAAAAAGGACAGGGCAATCAATACACAGGGAAATAATTTTACTGTTATTTATAAAAAGGAAAGGGCAATCAATATAAAGGGAAATAATGTTACTGTTATTTATAAAAAAGGACAGGGCAATCAATACACAGGGAAATAATGTTACTGTTATTTATAAAAAGGAAAGGGCAATCTATGCACAGGGAAATAATGTTTCTGTTATTCTCAAAAAGGACAGGGCAATCAATACACAGGGAAATAATGTTACTGTTATTTATAAAAAAGGACAGGGCAATCAATACACAGGGAAATAATGTTACTGTTATTTATAAAAAGGAAAGGGCAATCAATATAAAGGGAAATAATGTTACTGTTATTTATAAAAAAGGACAGGGCAATCAATACACAGGGAAATAATGTTACTGTTATTTATAAAAAGGAAAGGGCAATCAATATAAAGGGAAATAATGTTGCTGTTATTTATAAAAAAGGACAGGGCAATCAATACACAGGGAAATAATGTTACTGTTATTTATAAAAAGGACAGGGCAATCTATGCACAGGGAAATAATGTTACTGTTAATTATAAAAAGGACAGGGCAATCAAGACACAGGGAAATAATGTAACCGTTATTTATAAAAAGGACAGGGCAATCAATACACAGGGAAATAATGTTACTGTTATTTATAAAACGGACAGGGCAATCAATACACAGGGAAATAATGTTACTGTTATTTGTAAAAAGGACGGTGCAATCAATATACAGGGAAATAATGTTACTGTTATTTATAAAAAAGGACAGGGCAATCAATACACAGGGAAATAATGTTACTGCTATTTATAAAAAAGGACAGGGCAATCAATACACAGGGAAATAATGTCACTGTTATTTATAAAAAGGAAAGGGCAATCAATATAAAGGGAAATAATGTCACTGTTATTTATAAAAAAGGACAGGGCAATCAATACACAGGGAAATAATGTTACTGTTATTTATAAAATGGACAGGGCAATCTATGCACAGGGAAATAATGTTACTGTTAATTATAAAAAGGACAGGGCAATCAAGACACAGGGAAATAATGTTACTGTTATTTATAAAAAAGGACAGGGCAATCAATACACAGGGAAATAATGTTACTGTTATTTATAAAATGGACAGGGCAATCTATGCACAGGGAAATAATGTTACTGTTAATTATAAAAAGGACAGGGCAATCAATACACAGGGAAATAATGTTACTGTTATTTATAAAAAAGGACAGCGCAATCAATACACAGGGAAATAATGTTACTGTTATTTATAAAAAGGACAGGGCAATAAATACACAGGGAAATAATGTTACTGCTATTTATAAAAAAGGACAGGGCAATCAATACACAGGGAAATAATGTTACTGTTAATTATAAAAAGTAAAGGACAATCAATAAAGGAAAATAATGTTACTGTTATTTATAAAAAAGGACAGGGCAATCAATACACAGGGAAATAATGTTACTGTTAATTATAAAAAGGACAGGGCAATCAATACACAGGGAAATAATGTTACTGTTATTTATAAAAAAGGACAGCGCAATCAATACACAGGGAAATAATGTTACTGTTATTTATAAAAAGGACAGGGCAATAAATACACAGGGAAATAATGTTACTGCTATTTATAAAAAAGGACAGGGCAATCAATACACAGGGAAATAATGTTACTGTTAATTATAAAAAGTAAAGGACAATCAATAAAGGAAAATAATGTTACTGTTATTTATAAAAAAGGACAGGGCAATCAATACACAGGGAAATAATGTTACTGTTATTTATAAAAAGGAAAGGGCAATCAATATAATGGGAAATAATGTTACTGTTATTTATAAAAAAGGGCAGGGCAATCAATACACAGGGAAATAATGTTACTGTTATTTATAAAAAGGACAGGGCAATCTATGCACAGGGAAATAATGTTACTGTTAATTATAAAAAGGACAGGGCAATCAAGACACAGGGAAATAATGTAACTGTTATTTACAAAAAGGCCAGGGCAATCAATACACAGGGAAATAATGTTACTGTTATTTATAAAAAGGACAGTGCAATCAATATACAGGGAAATAATGTTACTGTTATTTATAAAAAAGGACAGCGCAATCAATACACAGGGAAATAATGTTACTGTTATTTATAAAAAGGAAAGGGCAATCAATATAAAGGGAAATAATGTTACTGTTATTTATAAAAAAGGACAGGGCAATCAATACACAGGGAAATAATGTTACTGCTATTTATAAAAAAGGACAGGGCAATCAATACACAGGGAAATAATGTCACTGTTATTTATAAAAAGGAAAGGGCAATCAATATAAAGGGAAATAATGTTACTGTTATTTATAAAAAAGGACAGGGCAATCAATACACAGGGAAATAATGTTACTGTTATTTATAAAATGGACTGGGCAATCTATGCACAGGGAAAAAATGTTACTGTTAATTATAAAAAGGACAGGGCAATCAAGACACAGGGAAATAATGTAACTGTTATTTACAAAAAGGACAGGGCAATCAATACACAGGGAAATAATGTTACTGTTATTTATAAAAAGGACAGTGCAATCAATATACAGGGAAATAATGTTACTGTTATTTATAAAAAAGGACAGCGCAATCAATACACAGGGAAATAATGTTACTGTTATTTATAAAAAGGAAAGGGCAATCAATATAAAGGGAAATAATGTTACTGTTATTTATAAAAAAGGACAGGGCAATCAATACCCAGGGAAATAATGTTACTGTTATTTATAAAAAGGACAGGGCAATCAATACACAGGGAAATAATGTTCCTGTTATTTATAAAAAGGACAGGGCAATCAATACACAGGGAAATAATGTTACTGCTATTTATAAAAAAGGACAGGGCAATCAATACACAGGGAAATAATGTTACTGTTATCTATAAAAAGGAAAGGACAATCAATAAAGGGAAATAATGTTACTGTTATTTATAAAAAAGGACAGGGCAATCAATACACAGGGAAATAATGTTACTGTTATTTATAAAAAGGAAAGGGCAATCAATATAAAGGGAAATAATGTTACTGTTATTTATAAAAAGGACAGGGCAATCAATACACAGGGAAATAATGTTACTGTTAATTATAAAAAGGACAGTGCAATCAATACACAGGGAAATAATGTTACTGTTAATTATAAAAAGGACAGTGCAATCAATACACAGGGAAATAATGTTACTGTTAATTGTAAAAAGGACAGGGCAATCAATGCACAGGGAAATAATGTTACTGCTATTTATATAAAAGGACAGGGCAATCAATACACAGGGAAATAATGTTACTGTTATTTATAAAAAGGAAAGGGCAATCAATATAAAGGGAAATAATGTTACTGTTATTTATAATAAAGGACAGGGCAATCAATACACAGGGAAATAATGTTACTGTTATTTATAAAAAGGACAGGGCAATCTATGCACTGGGAAATAATGTTACTGTTAATTATAAAAATGACAGGGCAATCAAGACACAGGGAAATAATGTAACTGTTATTTATAAAAAGGACAGGGCAATCAATACACAGGGAAATAATGTTACTGTTATTTATAAAAAGGACAGTGCAATCAATATACAGGGAAATAATGTTACTGTTATTTTAAAAAAGGCCAGCGCAATCAATACACAGGGAAATCATGTTACTGTTATTTATAAAACGGAGAGGGCAAGCAATACACAGAGAATAATGTTACTGTTATTTATAAAAAAGGACAGGGCAATCAATGTACAGGGAAATAATGTTACTGTTATAAATAAAAAAGGATAGGGCAATCAATACACAGGGAAATAATGTTACTGTTAATTATAAAAAGGACAGTGCAATCAATACACAGGGAAATAATGTTACTGTTATTTATAAAACGGACAGGGCAATCAATACACAGAGAATAATGTTACTGTTATTTATAAAAAGGACAGGGCAATCAATATACAGGGAAATAATGTTACTGTTATTTATTAAAAAGGACAGGGCAATCAATACACAGGGAAATAATTTTACTGTTATTTATAAAAAGGAAAGGGCAATCAATATAAAGGGAAATAATGTTACTGTTATTTATAAAAAAGGACAGGGCAATCAATACACAGGGAAATAATGTTACTGTTATTTATAAAAAGGAAAGGGCAATCTATGCACAGGGAAATAATGTTTCTGTTATTCTCAAAAAGGACAGGGCAATCAATACACAGGGAAATAATGTTACTGTTATTTATAAAAAAGGACAGGGCAATCAATACACAGGGAAATAATGTTACTGTTATTTATAAAAAGGAAAGGGCAATCAATATAAAGGGAAATAATGTTACTGTTATTTATAAAAAAGGACAGGGCAATCAATACACAGGGAAATAATGTTACTGTTATTTATAAAAAGGAAAGGGCAATCAATATAAAGGGAAATAATGTTGCTGTTATTTATAAAAAAGGACAGGGCAATCAATACACAGGGAAATAATGTTACTGTTATTTATAAAAAGGACAGGGCAATCTATGCACAGGGAAATAATGTTACTGTTAATTATAAAAAGGACAGGGCAATCAAGACACAGGGAAATAATGTAACCGTTATTTATAAAAAGGACAGGGCAATCAATACACAGGGAAATAATGTTACTGTTATTTATAAAACGGACAGGGCAATCAATACACAGGGAAATAATGTTACTGTTATTTGTAAAAAGGACGGTGCAATCAATATACAGGGAAATAATGTTACTGTTATTTATAAAAAAGGACAGGGCAATCAATACACAGGGAAATAATGTTACTGCTATTTATAAAAAAGGACAGGGCAATCAATACACAGGGAAATAATGTCACTGTTATTTATAAAAAGGAAAGGGCAATCAATATAAAGGGAAATAATGTCACTGTTATTTATAAAAAAGGACAGGGCAATCAATACACAGGGAAATAATGTTACTGTTATTTATAAAATGGACAGGGCAATCTATGCACAGGGAAATAATGTTACTGTTAATTATAAAAAGGACAGGGCAATCAAGACACAGGGAAATAATGTAACTGTTATTTACAAAAAGGACAGGGCAATCAATACACAGGGAAATAATGTTACTGTTAATTATAAAAAGGACAGTGCAATCAATACACAGGGAAATAATGTTACTGTTATTTATAAAAAGGACAGTGCAATCAATATACAGGGAAATAATGTTCCTGTTATTTATAAAAAGGACAGGTCAATCAATACACAGGGAAATAATGTTACTGTTAATTATAAAAAGGACAGTGCAATCAATACACAGGGAAATAATGTTACTGTTATTTATAAAAAGGACAGGTCAATCAATACACAGGGAAATAATGTTACTGTTAATTATAAAAAGGACAGTGCAATCAATACACAGGGAAATAATGTAACTGTTATTTACAAAAAGGACAGGGCAATCAATACACAGGGAAATAATGTTACTGTTAATTATAAAAAGGACAGTGCAATCAATACACAGGGAAATAATGTTACTGTTATTTATAAAAAGGACAGTGCAATCAATATACAGGGAAATAATGTTCCTGTTATTTATAAAAAGGACAGGTCAATCAATACACAGGGAAATAATGTTACTGTTAATTATAAAAAGGACAGTGCAATCAATATACAGGGAAATAATGTTCCTGTTATTTATAAAAAGGACAGGTCAATCAATACACAGGGAAATAATGTTACTGTTAATTATAAAAAGGACAGTGCAATCAATACACAGGGAAATAATGTAACTGTTATTTACAAAAAGGACAGGGCAATCAATACACAGGGAAATAATGTTACTGTTAATTATAAAAAGGACAGTGCAATCAATATACAGGGAAATAATGTTCCTGTTATTTATAAAAAGGACAGGTCAATCAATACACAGGGAAATAATGTTACTGTTAATTATAAAAAGGACAGTGCAATCAATACACAGGGAAATAATGTTACTGTTAATTATAAAAAGGACAGTGCAATCAATACACAGGGAAATAATGTTACTGTTAATTATAAAAAGGACAGTGCAATCAATACACAGGGAAATAATGTTACTGTTATTTATAAAAAGGACAGTGCAATCAATACACAGGGAAATAATGTTACTGTTATTTATAAAAAGGACAGGTCAATCAATACACAGGGAAATAATGTTACTGTTAATTATAAAAAGGACAGTGCAATCAATACACAGGGAAATAATGTTACTGTTATTTATAAAAAGGACAGTGCAATCAATATACAGGGAAATAATGTTCCTGTTATTTATAAAAAGGACAGGGCAATAAATACACAGGGAAATAATGTTACTGCTATTTATAAAAAAGGACAGGGCAATCAATACACAGGGAAATAATGTTCCTGTTATTTATAAAAAGGACAGGGCAATAAATACACAGGGAAATAATGTTACTGCTATTTATAAAAAAGGACAGGGCAATCAATACACAGGGAAATAATGTTACTGTTAATTATAAAAAGTAAAGGACAATCAATAAAGGAAAATAATGTTACTGTTATTTATAAAAAAGGACAGGGCAATCAATACACAGGGAAATAATGTTCCTGTTATTTATAAAAAGGACAGGGCAATAAATACACAGGGAAATAATGTTACTGCTATTTATAAAAAAGGACAGGGCAATCAATACACAGGGAAATAATGTTACTGTTAATTATAAAAAGTAAAGGACAATCAATAAAGGAAAATAATGTTACTGTTATTTATAAAAAAGGACAGGGCAATCAATACACAGGGAAATAATGTTACTGTTATTTATAAAAAGGAAAGGGCAATCTATGCACAGGGAAATAATGTTTCTGTTATTCTCAAAAAGGACAGGGCAATCAATACACAGGGAAATAATGTTACTGTTATTTATAAAAAAGGACAGGGCAATCAATACACAGGGAAATAATGTTACTGTTATTTATAAAAAGGAAAGGGCAATCAATGTAAAGGGAAATAATGTTACTGTTATTTATAAAAAAGGACAGGGCAATCAATACACAGGGAAATAATGTTACTGTTATTTATAAAAAGGAAAGGGCAATCAATATAAAGGGAAATAATGTTGCTGTTATTTATAAAAAAGGACAGGGCAATCAATACACAGGGAAATAATGTTACTGTTATTTATAAAAAGGACAGGGCAATCTATGCACAGGGAAATAATGTTACTGTTAATTATAAAAAGGACAGGGCAATCAATACACAGGGAAATAATGTTACTGTTATTTATAAAACGGACAGGGCAATCAATACACAGGGAAATAATGTTACTGTTATTTATAAAAAGGACAGGGCAATCAATACACAGGGAAATAATGTTACTGTTATTTATAAAACGGACAGGGCAATCAATACACAGGGAAATAATGTTACTGTTATTTATAAAAAGGACAGGGCAATCTATGCACAGGGAAATAATGTTACTGTTAATTATAAAAAGGACAGGGCAATCAATACACAGGGAAATAATGTTACTGTTATTTATAAAAAGGACAGGGCAATCTATGCACAGGGAAATAATGTTACTGTTAATTATAAAAAGGACAGGGCAATCAATACACAGGGAAATAATGTTACTGTTATTTATAAAACGGACAGGGCAATCAATACACAGGGAAATAATGTTACTGTTATTTATAAAACGGACAGGGCAATCAATACACAGGGAAATAATGTTACTGTTATTTGTAAAAAGGACGGTGCAATCAATATACAGGGAAATAATGTTACTGTTATTTATAAAAAAGGACAGGGCAATCAATACACAGGGAAATAATGTTACTGCTATTTATAAAAAAGGACAGGGCAATCAATACACAGGGAAATAATGTCACTGTTATTTATAAAAAGGAAAGGGCAATCAATATAAAGGGAAATAATGTCACTGTTATTTATAAAAAAGGACAGGGCAATCAATACACAGGGAAATAATGTTACTGTTATTTATAAAATGGACAGGGCAATCTATGCACAGGGAAATAATGTCACTGTTATTTATAAAAAAGGACAGGGCAATCAATACACAGGGAAATAATGTTACTGTTATTTATAAAAAGGAAAGGGCAATCTATGCACAGGGAAATAATGTTTCTGTTATTCTCAAAAAGGACAGGGCAATCAATACACAGGGAAATAATGTTACTGTTATTTATAAAAAAGGACAGGGCAATCAATACACAGGGAAATAATGTTACTGTTATTTATAAAAAGGAAAGGGCAATCAATATAAAGGGAAATAATGTTACTGTTATTTATAAAAAAGGACAGGGCAATCAATACACAGGGAAATAATGTTACTGTTATTTATAAAAAGGAAAGGGCAATCAATATAAAGGGAAATAATGTTGCTGTTATTTATAAAAAAGGACAGGGCAATCAATACACAGGGAAATAATGTTACTGTTATTTATAAAAAGGACAGGGCAATCTATGCACAGGGAAATAATGTTACTGTTAATTATAAAAAGGACAGGGCAATCAAGACACAGGGAAATAATGTAACCGTTATTTATAAAAAGGACAGGGCAATCAATACACAGGGAAATAATGTTACTGTTATTTATAAAACGGACAGGGCAATCAATACACAGGGAAATAATGTTACTGTTATTTGTAAAAAGGACGGTGCAATCAATATACAGGGAAATAATGTTACTGTTATTTATAAAAAAGGACAGGGCAATCAATACACAGGGAAATAATGTTACTGCTATTTATAAAAAAGGACAGGGCAATCAATACACAGGGAAATAATGTCACTGTTATTTATAAAAAGGAAAGGGCAATCAATATAAAGGGAAATAATGTCACTGTTATTTATAAAAAAGGACAGGGCAATCAATACACAGGGAAATAATGTTACTGTTATTTATAAAATGGACAGGGCAATCTATGCACAGGGAAATAATGTTACTGTTAATTATAAAAAGGACAGGGCAATCAAGACACAGGGAAATAATGTAACTGTTATTTACAAAAAGGACAGGGCAATCAATACACAGGGAAATAATGTTACTGTTAATTATAAAAAGGACAGTGCAATCAATACACAGGGAAATAATGTTACTGTTATTTATAAAAAGGACAGTGCAATCAATATACAGGGAAATAATGTTCCTGTTATTTATAAAAAGGACAGGTCAATCAATACACAGGGAAATAATGTTACTGTTAATTATAAAAAGGACAGTGCAATCAATACACAGGGAAATAATGTTACTGTTATTTATAAAAAGGACAGGTCAATCAATACACAGGGAAATAATGTTACTGTTAATTATAAAAAGGACAGTGCAATCAATACACAGGGAAATAATGTAACTGTTATTTACAAAAAGGACAGGGCAATCAATACACAGGGAAATAATGTTACTGTTAATTATAAAAAGGACAGTGCAATCAATACACAGGGAAATAATGTTACTGTTATTTATAAAAAGGACAGTGCAATCAATATACAGGGAAATAATGTTCCTGTTATTTATAAAAAGGGCAGGGCAATCAATACACAGGGAAATAATGTTACTGTTATTTATAAAAAGGACAGGGCAATCTATGCACAGGGAAATAATGTTACTGTTAATTATAAAAAGGACAGGGCAATCAAGACACAGGGAAATAATGTAACTGTTATTTACAAAAAGGACAGGGCAATCAATACACAGGGAAATAATGTTACTGTTATTTATAAAAAGGACAGTGCAATCAATATACAGGGAAATAATGTTACTGTTATTTATAAAAAAGGACAGCGCAATCAATACACAGGGAAATAATGTTACTGTTATTTATAAAAAGGAAAGGGCAATCAATATAAAGGGAAATAATGTTACTGTTATTTATAAAAAAGGACAGGGCAATCAATACACAGGGAAATAATGTTACTGCTATTTATAAAAAAGGACAGGGCAATCAATACACAGGGAAATAATGTCACTGTTATTTATAAAAAGGAAAGGGCAATCAATATAAAGGGAAATAATGTTACTGTTATTTATAAAAAAGGACAGGGCAATCAATACACAGGGAAATAATGTTACTGTTATTTATAAAATGGACTGGGCAATCAATATACAGGGAAATAATGTTACTGTTATTTATAAAAAAGGACAGGGCAATCAATACCCAGGGAAATAATGTTACTGTTATTTATAAAAAGGACAGGGCAATCAATACACAGGGAAATAATGTTCCTGTTATTTATAAAAAGGACAGGGCAATCAATACACAGGGAAATAATGTTACTGCTATTTATAAAAAAGGACAGGGCAATCAATACACAGGGAAATAATGTTACTGTTATCTATAAAAAGGAAAGGACAATCAATAAAGGGAAATAATGTTACTGTTATTTATAAAAAAGGACAGGGCAATCAATACACAGGGAAATAATGTTACTGTTATTTATAAAAAGGAAAGGGCAATCAATATAAAGGGAAATAATGTTACTGTTATTTATAAAAAGGACAGGGCAATCAATACACAGGGAAATAATGTTACTGCTATTTATAAAAAAGGACAGGGCAATCAATACACAGGGAAATAATGTTACTGTTATTTATAAAAAGGAAAGGACAATCAATAAAGGGAAATAATGTTACTGTTATTTATAAAAAAGGACAGGGCAATCAATACACAGGGAAATAATGTTACTGCTATTTATAAAAAGGAAAGGACAATCAATAAAGGGAAATAATGTTACTGTTATTTATAAAAAAGGACAGGGCAATCAATACACAGGGAAATAATGTTACTGTTATTTATAAAAAGGAAAGGGCAATCAATATAAAGGGAAATAATGTTACTGTTATTTATAAAAAGGACAGGGCAATCAATACACAGGGAAATAATGTTACTGCTATTTATAAAAAAGGACAGGGCAATCAATACACAGGGAAATAATGTTACTGTTATTTATAAAAAGGAAAGGACAATCAATAAAGGGAAATAATGTTACTGTTATTTATAAAAAAGGACAGGGCAATCAATACACAGGGAAATAATGTTACTGTTATTTATAAAAAGGAAAGGGCAATCAATATAAAGGGAAATAATGTTACTGTTATTTATAAAAAGGACAGGGCAATCAATACACAGGGAAATAATGTTACTGCTATTTATAAAAAAGGACAGGGCAATCAATACACAGGGAAATAATGTTACTGTTATTTATAAAAAGGAAAGGACAATCAATAAAGGGAAATAATGTTACTGTTATTTATAAAAAAGGACAGGGCAATCTATGCACAGGGAAATAATGTTACTGTTAATTATAAAAAGGACAGGGCAATCAAGACACAGGGAAATAATGTAACTGTTATTTACAAAAAGGACAGGGCAATCAATACACAGGGAAATAATGTTACTGTTATTTATAAAAAGGACAGTGCAATCAATATACAGGGAAATAATGTTACTGTTATTTATAAAAAAGGACAGCGCAATCAATACACAGGGAAATAATGTTACTGTTATTTATAAAAAGGAAAGGGCAATCAATATAAAGGGAAATAATGTTACTGTTATTTATAAAAAAGGACAGGGCAATCAATACACAGGGAAATAATGTTACTGTTATTTATAAAAAGGACAGGGCAATCAATACACAGGGAAATAATGTTACTGTTATTTATAAAAAGGAAAGGGCAATCAATATAAAGGGAAATAATGTAACTGTTATTTATAAAAAAGGACAGGGCAATCAATACACAGGGAAATAATGTTACTGTTATTTATAAAAAGGACAGGGCAATCTATGCGCAGGGAAATAATGTTACTGTTAATTATAAAAAGGACAGGGCAATCTATACACAGGCAAATAATGTTACTGTTAATTATAAAAAGGACAGGCAATCAATACACAGGGAAATAATGTTACTGTCATCTATAAAAAGGACAGGGCATTCAATATGCAGGGAAATAATTTTACTGTTATTTATAAAAAAGGACAGGGCAATCAATAGACAGGGAAATAATGTTACTGTTAATTATAAAAGGGACAGGGCAATCTATACACAGGGAAATAATGTTACTGTTATTTATAAAAAGGACAGGGCAATCAATACAGGGAAATAATGTTACTGTTAATTATAAAAGGGACAGGGCAATCAATACACAGGGAAATAATGTTACTGTTAATTATAAAAAGGACAGGGCAATCGATATACAGGGAAATAATGTTTCTGTTATTTATAAAAAAGGACAGGGCAATCAATGTACAGGGAAATAATGTTACTGTTATAAATATAAAAGGACAGGGCAATCAATACACAGGGAAATAATGTTACTGTTAATTATAAAAAGGACAGTGCAATCAATACACAGGGAAATAATGTTACTGTTATTTATAAAACGGACAGGGCAATCAATACACAGAGAATAATGTTACTGTTATTTATTAAAAGGACAGGGCAATCAATATACAGGGAAATAATGTTACTGTTATTTATAAAAAAGGACAGGGCAATCAATACACAGGGAAATAATGTTACTGTTATTTATAAAAAGGAAAGGGCAATCAATATAAAGGGAAATAATGTTACTGTTATTTATAAAAAAGGACAGGGCAATCAATACACAGGGAAATAATGTTACTGTTATTTATAAAAAGGACAGGGCAATCTATGCACAGGGAAATAATGTTACTGTTAATTATAAAAAGGACAGGGCAATCAAGACACAGGGAAATAATGTAACTGTTATTTACAAAAAGGACAGGGCAATCAATACACAGGGAAATAATGTTACTGTTATTTATAAAAAGGACAGTGCAATCAATATACAGGGAAATAATGTTACTGTTATTTATAAAAAAGGACAGCGCAATCAATACACAGGGAAATAATGTTACTGTTATTTATAAAAAGGAAAGGGCAATCAATATAAAGGGAAATAATGTTACTGTTATTTATAAAAAAGGACAGGGCAATCAATACCCAGGGAAATAATGTTACTGTTATTTATAAAAAGGACAGGGCAATCTATGCGCAGGGAAATAATGTTACTGTTAATTATAAAAAGGACAGGGCAATCTATACACAGGGAAATAATGTTACTGTTAATTATAAAAAGGACAGGCAATCAATACACAGGGAAATAATGTTACTGTCATCTATAAAAAGGACAGGGCATTCAATATGCTGGGAAATAATTTTACTGTTATTTATAAAAAAGGACAGGGCAATCAATAGACAGGGAAATAATGTTACTGTTAATTATAAAAGGGACAGGGCAATCTATACACAGGGAAATAATGTTACTGTTATTTATAAAAAGGACAGGGCAATCAATACAGGGAAATAATGTTACTGTTAATTATAAAAGGGACAGGGCAATCAATACACAGGGAAATAATGTTACTGTTAATTATAAAAAGGACAGGGCAATCGATATACAGGGAAATAATGTTTCTGTTATTTATAAAAAAGGACAGGGCAATCAATACACAGGGAAATAATGTTACTGTTAATTATAAAAAGGACAGTGCAATCAATACACAGGGAAATAATGTTACTGTTATTTATAAAACGGACAGGGCAATCAATACACAGAGAATAATGTTACTGTTATTTATAAAAAGGACAGGGCAATCAATATACAGGGAAATAATGTTACTGTTATTTATAAAAAAGGACAGGGCAATCAATACACAGGGAAATAATTTTACTGTTATTTATAAAAAGGAAAGGGCAATCAATATAAAGGGAAATAATGTGACTGTTATTTATAAAAAAAGGACAGGGCAATCAATACACAGGGAAATAATGTTACTGTTATTTATAAAAAGGACAGGGCAATCTATGCACAGGGAAATAATGTTACTGTTATTTATAAAAAAGGACAGGGCAATCAATACACAGGGAAATAATGTTACTGTTATTTATAAAAAAGGGCAGGGCAATCAATACACAGGGAAATAATGTTACTGTTATTTATAAAAAGGAAAGGGCAATCAATATAAAGGGAAATAATGTTACTGTTATTTATAAAAAAGGGCAGGGCAATCAATACACAGGGAAATAATGTTACTGTTATTTATAAAAAGGAAAGGGCAATCAATATAAAGGGAAATAATGTTACTGTTATTTATAAAAAAGGACAGGGCAATCAATACACAGGGAAATAATGTTACTGTTATTTATAAAAAAGGGCAGGGCAATCAATACACAGGCAAATAATGTTACTGTTATTTATAAAAAGGAAAGGGCAATCAATATAAAGGGAAATAATGTTACTGTTATTTATAAAAAAGGGCAGGGCAATCAATACACAGGGAAATAATGTTACTGTTATTTATAAAAAGGAAAGGGCAATCAATATAAAGGGAAATAATGTTACTGTTATTTATAAAAAAGGACAGGGCAATCAATACACAGGGAAATAATGTTACTGTTATTTATAAAAAGGAAAGGGCAATCAATATAAAGGGAAATAATGTTACTGTTATTTATAAAAAAGGACAGGGCAATCAATACACAGGGAAATAATGTTACTGTTATTTATAAAAAAGGACAGGGCAATCAATACACAGGGAAATAATGTTACTGTTATTTATAAAAAAGGGCAGGGCAATCAATACACAGGGAAATAATGTTACTGTTATTTATAAAAAGGAAAGGGCAATCAATATAAAGGGAAATAATGTTACTGTTATTTATAAAAAAGGGCAGGGCAATCAATACACAGGGAAATAATGTTACTGTTATTTATAAAAAGGAAAGGGCAATCAATATAAAGGGAAATAATGTTACTGTTATTTATAAAAAAGGACAGGGCAATCAATACACAGGGAAATAATGTTACTGTTATTTATAAAAAGGAAAGGGCAATCAATATAAAGGGAAATAATGTTACTGTTATTTATAAAAAAGGACAGGGCAATCAATACACAGGGAAATAATGTTACTGTTATTTATAAAAAAGGGCAGGGCAATCAATACACAGGGAAATAATGTTACTGTTATTTATAAAAAGGAAAGGGCAATCAATATAAAGGGAAATAATGTTACTGTTATTTATAAAAAAGGACAGGGCAATCAATACACAGGGAAATGATGTTACTGTTATTTATAAAAAAGGACAGGGCAATCAATACACAGGGAAATAATGTTACTGTTAATTATAAAAAGGACAGGGCAATCAAGACACAGGGAAATAATGTAACTGTTATTTATAAAAAGGACAGGGCAATCAATACACAGGGAAATAATGTTACTGTTATTTATAAAAAGGACAGTGCAATCAATATACAGGGAAATAATGTTACTGTTATTTATAAAAAAGGACAGGGCAATCAATACACAGAGAATAATGTTCCTGTTATTTATAAAAAGGACAGGGCAATCAATATGCAGGGAAATAATGTTACTGTTATTGATAAAAAGGACAGGGCAATCAATATAAAGGGAAATAATGTTACTGTTATTTATAAAAAAGGACAGGGCAATCAATAGACAGGGAAATAATGTTACTGTTATTAATGAAAAGGAAAGGGCAATCAATATAAAGGGAAATAATGTTACTGTTATTTATAAAAAAGGACAGGGCAATCAATACACAGGGAAATAATATTACTGTTATTTATAAAAAGGACAGGGCAATCTATGCACAGGGAAATAATGTTACTGTTAATTATAAAAAGGACAGGGCAATCAATACACAGGGAAATAATGTTACTGTTAATTATAAAAAGGACAGGCAATCAATACACAGGGAAATAATGTTACTGTTATTTATAAAAAGGACAGGCAATCAATACACAGGGAAATAATGTTACTGTCATCTATAAAAAGGACGGGGCATTCAATATACAGGGAAATAATGTTACTGTTAATTATAAAAAGGACAGGGCAATCTATACACAGGGAAATAATGTTACTGTTATTTATAAAAAGGACAGGCAATCAGTACACAGGGAAATAATGTTACTGTCATCTATAAAAAAGGACAGGGCATTCAATATGCAGGGAAATAATGTTACTGTTATTTATAAAAAAGGACAGGGCAATCAATAGACAGGGAAATAATGTTACTGTTAATTATAAAAGGGACAGGGAAATCTATACACAGGGAAATAATGTTACTGTTAATTATAAAAAGGACAGTGCAATCAATACACAGGGAAATAATGTTACTGTTAATTATAAAAAGGACAGTGCAATCAATACACAGGGAAATAATGTTACTGTTAATTGTAAAAAGGACAGGGCAATCAATACACAGGGAAATAATGTTACTGCTATTTATATAAAAGGACAGGGCAATCAATACACAGGGAAATAATGTTACTGTTATTTATAAAAAGGAAAGGGCAATCAATATAAAGGGAAATAATGTTACTGTTATTTATAAAAAAGGACAGGGCAATCAATACACAGGGAAATAATGTTACTGTTATTTATAAAAAGGACAGGGCAATCTATGCACTGGGAAATAATGTTACTGTTAATTATAAAAAGGACAGGGCAATCAAGACACAGGGAAAGAATGTAACTGTTATTTATAAAAAGGACAGGGCAATCAATACACAGGGAAATAATGTTACTGTTATTTATAAAAAGGACAGTGCAATCAATATACAGGGAAATAATGTTACTGTTATTTAAAAAAAGGCCAGCGCAATCAATACACAGGGAAATCATGTTACTGTTATTTATAAAACGGAGAGGGCAAGCAATACACAGAGAATAATGTTACTGTTATTTATAAAAAAGGACAGGGCAATCAATGTACAGGGAAATAATGTTACTGTTATAAATAAAAAAGGACAGGGCAATCAATACACAGGGAAATAATGTTACTGTTAATTATAAAAAGGACAGTGCAATCAATACACAGGGAAATAATGTTACTGTTATTTATAAAACGGACAGGGCAATCAATACACAGAGAATAATGTTACTGTTATTTATAAAAAGGACAGGGCAATCAATATACAGGGAAATAATGTTACTGTTATTTATTAAAAAGGACAGGGCAATCAATACACAGGGAAATAATTTTACTGTTATTTATAAAAAGGAAAGGGCAATCAATATAAAGGGAAATAATGTTACTGTTATTTATAAAAAAGGACAGGGCAATCAATACACAGGGAAATAATGTTACTGTTATTTATAAAAAGGAAAGGGCAATCTATGCACAGGGAAATAATGTTTCTGTTATTTATAAAAAAGGACAGGGCAATCAATACACAGGGAAATAATGTTACTGTTATTTATAAAAAAAGGACAGGGCAATCAATACACAGGGAAATAATGTTACTGTTATTTATAAAAAGGAAAGGGCAATCAATATAAAGGGAAATAATGTTACTGTTATTTATAAAAAATGACAGGGCAATCAATACACAGGGAAATAATGTTACTGTTATTTATAAAAAGGAAAGGGCAATCAATATAAAGGGAAATAATGTTGCTGTTATTTATAAAAAAGGACAGGGCAATCAATACACAGGGAAATAATGTTACTGTTATTTATAAAAAGGACAGGGCAATCTATGCACAGGGAAATAATGTTACTGTTAATTATAAAAAGGACAGGGCAATCAAGACACAGGGAAATAATGTAACCGTTATTTATAAAAAGGACAGGGCAATCAATACACAGGGAAATAATGTTACTGTTATTTATAAAACGGACAGGGCAATCAATGCACAGAGAATAATGTTACTGTTATTTGTAAAAAGGACAGTGCAATCAATATACAGGGAAATAATGTTACTGTTATTTATAAAAAAGGACAGGGCAATCAATACACAGGGAAATAATGTTACTGCTATTTATAAAAAAGGACAGGGGATTCAATACACAGGGAAATAATGTTACTGTTATTTATAAAAAAGGACAGGGCAATCAATACACAGGGAAATAATGTTACTGTTATTTATAAAAAAGGACAGGGCAATCAATACACAGGGAAATAATGTTACTGTTATTTATAAAAAGGAAAGGGCAATCAATATAAAGGGAAATAATGTTACTGTTATTTATAAAAAAGGACAGGGCAATCAATACACAGGGAAATAATGTTACTGTTATTTATAAAAAGGAAAGGGCAATCAATATAAAGGGAAATAATGTTGCTGTTATTTATAAAAAAGGACAGGGCAATCAATACACAGGGAAATAATGTTACTGTTATTTATAAAAAGGACAGGGCAATCTATGCACAGGGAAATAATGTTACTGTTAATTATAAAAAGGACAGGGCAATCAAGACACAGGGAAATAATGTAACTGTTATTTATAAAAAGGAAAGGGCAATCAATATAAAGGGAAATAATGTTACTGTTATTTATAAAAAAGGACAGGGCAATCAATACACAGGGAAATAATATTACTGTTATTTATAAAAAGGACAGGGCAATCTATGCACAGGGAAATAATGTTACTGTTAATTATAAAAAGGACAGGGCAATCAATACACAGGGAAATAATGTTACTGTTATTTATAAAACGGACAGGGCAATCAATGCACAGAGAATAATGTTACTGTTATTTGTAAAAAGGACAGTGCAATCAATATGCAGGGAAATAATGTTACTGTTATTTATAAAAAAGGACAGGGCAATCAATACACAGGGAAATAATGTTACTGTTATTTATAAAAAAGGACAGGGCAATCAATAGACAGTGAAATAATGTTACTGTTAATTATAAAAGGGACAGGGCAATCTATGCTCAGGGAAGTAATGTTACTGTTAATTATAAAAAGGACAGTGCAAACAATACACAGGGAAATAATGTTACTGTTAATTATAAAAAGGACAGTGCAATCAATACACAGGGAAATAATGCTACTGTTAATTATAAAAAGGACAGGGCAATCAATGCACAGGGAAATAATGTTACTGCTATTTCTAAAAAAGGACAGGGCAATCAATATAAAGGGAAATAATGTTACTGTTATTTATAAAAAAGGACAGGGCAATCAATACACAGGGAAATAATGTTACTGTTATTTATAAAAAGGAAAATGCAATCAATATAAAGGGAAATAATGTTGCTGTTATTTATAAAAAAGGACAGGGCAATCAATACACAGGGAAATAATGTTACTGTTATTTATAAAAAGGACAGGGCAATCTATGCACAGGGAAATAATGTTACTGTTAATTATAAAAAGGACAGGGCAATCAAGACACAGGGAAATAATGTAACTGTTATTTATAAAAAGGACAGGGCAATCAATACACAGAGAAATAATGTTACTGTTATTTATAAAACGGACAGGGCAATCAATGCACAGAGAATAATGTTACTGTTATTTGTAAAAAGGACAGTGCAATCAATGTGCAGGGAAATAATGTTACTGTTATTTATAAAAAAGGACAGGGCAATCAATACACAGGGAAATAATGTTACTGTTATTTATAAAACGGACAGGGCAATCAATGCACAGAGAATAATTTTCCTGTTATTTATAAAAAGGACAGGGCAATCAATATGCAGAGAAATAATGTTACTGTTATTTATAAAAAAGGACAGGGCAATCAATATGCAGGGAAATAATGTTACTGTTATTTATAAAAGGGACAGGGCAATCTATGCACAGGGAAGTAATGTTACTGTTAATTATAAAAAGGACAGTGCAATCAATACACTGGGAAATAATGTTACTGTTAATTATAAAAAGGACAGTGCAATCAATACACAGGGAAATAATGTTACTGTTAATTATAAAAAGGACAGGGCAATCAATGCACAGGGAAATAATGTTACTGCTATTTCTAGAAAAGGACAGGGCAATCAATACACAGGGAAATAATGTTACTGTTATTTATAAAAAGGAAAGGGCAATCAATATAAAGGGAAATAATGTTACTGTTATTTATAAAAAGGAAAGGGCAATCTATGCACAGGGAAATAATGTTACTGTTATTTATAAAAAAGGAAAGGGCAATCAATACACAGGGAAATAATGTTACTGTTATTTATAAAAAAGGACAGGGCAATCAATATACAGGGAAATAATGTTACTGTTATTTATAAAAAGGAAAGGGCAATCAATATAAAGGGAAATAATGTTACTGTTATTTATAAAAAAGGACAGGGCAATCAATACACAGGGAAATAATGTTACTGTTATTTATAAAAAGGAAAGGGCAATCAATATAAAGGGAAATAATGTTGCTGTTATTTATAAAAAAGGACAGGGCAATCAATACACAGGGAAATAATGTTACTGTTATTTATAAAAAGGACAGGGCAATCTATGCACAGGGAAATAATGTTTCTGGTAATTATAAAAAGGACAGGGAAATCAAGACACAGGGAAATAATGTAACTGTTATTTATAAAAAGGAAAGGGCAATCAATATAAAGGGAAATAATGTTACTGTTATTTATAAAAAAGGACAGGGCAATCAATACACAGGGAAATAATGTTACTGTTATTTATAAAAAGGACAGGGCAATCTATGCACAGGGAAATAATGTTACTGTTAATTATAAAAAGGACAGGGCAATCAATACACAGGGAAATAATGTTACTGTTATTTATAAAACGGACAGGGCAATCAATGCACAGAGAATAATGTTACTGTTATTTGTAAAAAGGACAGTGCAATCAATATGCAGGGAAATAATGTTACTGTTATTTATAAAAAAGGACAGGGCAATCAATACACAGGGAAATAATGTTACTGTTATTTATAAAACGGACAGGGCAATCAATTCACAGAGAATAATTTTCCTGTTATTTATAAAAAGGACAGGGCAATCAATATGCTGGGAAATAATGTTACTGTTATTTATAAAAAAGGACAGGGCAATCAATATGCAGGGAAATAATGTTACTGTTATTTATAAAAAAGGACAGGGCAATCAATAGACAGTGAAATAATGTTACTGTTAATTACAAAAGGGACAGGGCAATCTATGCTCAGGGAAGTAATGTTACTGTTAATTATAAAAAGGACAGTGCAAACAATACACAGGGAAATAATGTTACTGTTAATTATAAAAAGGACAGTGCAATCAATACACAGGGAAATAATGCTACTGTTAATTATAAAAAGGACAGGGCAATCAATGCACAGGGAAATAATGTTACTGCTATTTCTAAAAAAGGACAGGGCAATCAATATAAAGGGAAATAATGTTACTGTTATTTATAAAAAAGGACAGGGCAATCAATACACAGGGAAATAATGTTACTGTTATTTATAAAAAGGAAAATGCAATCAATATAAAGGGAAATAATGTTGCTGTTATTTATAAAAAAGGACAGGGCAATCAATACACAGGGAAATAATGTTACTGTTATTTATAAAAAGGACAGGGCAATCAATGCACAGGGAAATAATGTTACTGTTAATTATAAAAAGGACAGGGCAATCAAGACACAGGGAAATAATGTAACTGTTATTTATAAAAAGGACAGGGCAATCAATACACAGGGAAATAATGTTACTGTTATTTATAAAACGGACAGGGCAATCAATGCACAGAGAATAATGTTACTGTTATTTGTAAAAAGGACAGTGCAATCAATATGCAGGGAAATAATGTTACTGTTATTTATAAAAAAGGACAGGGCAATCAATACACAGGGAAATAATGTTACTGTTATTTATAAAACGGACAGGGCAATCAATGCACAGAGAATAATTTTCCTGTTATTTATAAAAAGGACAGGGCAATCAATATGCAGAGAAATAATGTTACTGTTATTTATAAAAAAGGACAGGGCAATCAATATGCAGGGAAATAATGTTACTGTTATTTATAAAAAAGGACAGGGCAATCAATAGACAGGGAAATAATGTTACTGTTAATTATAAAAGGGACAGGGCAATCTATGCACAGGGAAGTAATGTTACTGTTAATTATAAAAAGGACAGTGCAATCAATACACTGGGAAATAATGTTACTGTTAATTATAAAAAGGACAGTGCAATCAATACACAGGGAAATAATGTTACTGTTAATTATAAAAAGGACAGGGCAATCAATGCACAGGGAAATAATGTTACTGCTATTTCTAAAAAAGGACAGGGCAATCAATACACAGGGAAATCATGTTACTGTTATTTATAAAAAGGAAAGGGCAATCAATATAAAGGGAAATAATGTTACTGTTATTTATAAAAAAGGACAGGGCAATCAATACACAGGGAAATAATGTTACTGTTATTTATAAAAAGGACAGGGCAATCTTTGCACAGGGAAATAAAGTTACTGTTAATTATAAAAAGGACAGGGCAATCAAGACACAGGCAAATAATGTTACTGTTAATTATAAAAAGGACAGGGCAATCAATACACAGGGAAAAAATGTTACTGTTATTTATAAAAAGGAAAATGCAATCAATATAAAGGGAAATAATGTTGCTGTTATTTATAAAAAAAGGACAGGGCAATCAATACACAGGGAAATAATGTTACTGTTATTTATAAAAAGGACAGGGCAATCTATGCACAGGGAAATAATGTTACTGTTAATTATAAAAAGGACAGGGCAATCAAGACACAGGGAAATAATGTAACTGTTATTTATAAAAAGGACAGGGCAATCAATACACAGGGAAATAATGTTACTGTTATTTATAAAACGGACAGGGCAATCAATGCACAGAGAATAATGTTACTGTTATTTGTAAAAAGGACAGTGCAATCAATATGCAGGGAAATAATGTTACTGTTATTTATAAAAAAGGACAGGGCAATCAATACACAGGGAAATAATGTTACTGTTATTTATAAAACGGACAGGGCAATCAATGCACAGAGAATAATTTTCCTGTTATTTATAAAAAGGACAGGGCAATCAATATGCAGAGAAATAATGTTACTGTTATTTATAAAAAAGGACAGGGCAATCAATATGCAGGGAAATAATGTTACTGTTATTTATAAAAAAGGACAGGGCAATCAATAGACAGGGAAATAATGTTACTGTTAATTATAAAAGGGACAGGGCAATCTATGCACAGGGAAGTAATGTTACTGTTAATTATAAAAAGGACAGTGCAATCAATACACTGGGAAATAATGTTACTGTTAATTATAAAAAGGACAGTGCAATCAATACACAGGGAAATAATGTTACTGTTAATTATAAAAAGGACAGGGCAATCAATGCACAGGGAAATAATGTTACTGCTATTTCTAAAAAAGGACAGGGCAATCAATACACAGGGAAATCATGTTACTGTTATTTATAAAAAGGAAAGGGCAATCAATATAAAGGGAAATAATGTTACTGTTATTTATAAAAAAGGACAGGGCAATCAATACACAGGGAAATAATGTTACTGTTATTTATAAAAAGGACAGGGCAATCTTTGCACAGGGAAATAAAGTTACTGTTAATTATAAAAAGGACAGGGCAATCAAGACACAGGGAAATAATGTTACTGTTAATTATAAAAAGGGCAGGGCAATCAATACACAGGGAAAAAATGTTACTGTTATTTAAAAAAAAGGCCAGCGCAATCAATGCACAGGGAAATCATGTTACTGTTATTTATAAAACGGACAGGGCAATCAATGCACAGAGAATAATGTTACTGTTATTTATAAAAAAGGCAGGGCAATCAATGTACAGGGAAATAATGTTACTGTTACAAATAAAAAAGGACAGGGCAATCAATACACAGGGAAATAATGTTACTGTTAATGACAAAAAGGACAGGGCAATCAATGCACAGAGAATAATGTTCCTGTTATTTATAAAAAGGGCAGGGCAATCAATATGCAGGGAAATAATGTTACTGTTATTTATAAAAAAGGACAGGGCAATCAATATGCAGGGAAATAATGTTACTGTTATTTATAAAAAAGGACAGTGCAATCAATAGACAGGGAAATAATGTTACTGTCAATTATAAAATGGACAGGGCAATCTATACACAGGGAAATAATGTTACTGTTAATTATAAAAAGGACAGTGCAATCAATACACAGGGAAATAATGTTACTGTTAATTATAAAAAGGACAGTGCAATCAATACACAGGGAAATAATGTTACTGTTAATTATAAAAAGGGCAGGGCAATCAATACACAGGGAAATAATGTTACTGCTATTTATAAAAAAGGACAGGGCAATCAATACACAGGGAAATAATGTTACTGTTATTTATAAAAAGGAAAGGGCAATCAATATAAAGGGAAATAATGTTACTGTTATTTGTAAAAAAGGACAGGGCAATCAATACACAGGGAAATAATGTTACTGTTATTTATAAAAAGGACAGGGCAATCTATGCACAGGGAAATAATGTTACTGTTAATTATAAAAACGGACAGGGCAATCAAGACACAGGGAAATAATGTAACTGTTATTTATAAAAAGGACAGGGCAATCAATACACAGGGAAAAATGTTACTGGTATTTATAAAAAGGACGGTGCAATCAATACACAGGGAAATAATGTTACTGTTATTTATAAAAAGGACAGGGCAATCAAGACACAGGGAAATAATGTAACTGTTATTTATAAAAAGGACAGGGCAATCAATACACAGGGAAAAAATGTTACTGTTATTTGAAAAAAAGGCCAGCGCAATCAATACACAGGGAAATAATGTTACTGTTATTTATAAAACGGACAGGGCAATCAATACACAGAGAATAATGTTACTGTTATTTATAAAAAAGGACAGGGCAATCAATGGACAGGGAAATAATGTTACTGTTATAAATAAAAAAGGACAGGGCAATCAATACACAGGGAAATAATGTTACTGTTAATTATAAAAAGGACAGTGCAATCAATACACAGGGAAATAATGTTACTGTTATTTATAAAAAGGACAGGGCAATCAATATACAGGGAAATAATGTTACTGTTATTTATAAAAAAGGACAGGGCAATCAATACACAGGGAAATAATTTTACTGTTATTTATAAAAAGGAAAGGGCAATCAATATAAAGGGAAATAATGTTAATGTTATTTATAAAAAAGGACAGGGCAATCAATACACAGGGAAATAATGTTACTGTTATTTATAAAAAAGGACAGGGCAATCAATACACAGGGAAATAATGTTACTGTTATTTATAAAAAAGGACAGGGCAATCAATACACAGGGAAATAATGTTACTGTTATTTATAAAAAGGAAAGGGCAATCAATATAAAGGGAAATAATGTTGCAGTTATTTATAAAAAAGGACAGGGCAATCAATACACAGGGAAATAATGTTACTGTTATTTATAAAATGGAAAGGGCAATCAATATAAAGGGAAATAATGTTGCTGTTATTTATAAAAAAGGACAGGGCAATCAATACACAGGGAAATAATGTTACTGTTATTTATAAAAAGGACAGGGCAATCTATGCACAAGGAAATAATGTTACTGTTAATTATAAAAAGGACAGGGCAATCAAGACACAGGGAAATAATGTAACTGTTATTTATAAAAAGGACAGGGCAATCAATACACAGGGAAATAATGTTACTGTTATTTATAAAACGGACAGGGCAATCAATGCACAGAGAATAATGTTACTGTTATTTGTAAAAAGGACAGTGCAATCAATATACAGGGAAATAATGTTACTGTTATTTATAAAAAAGGACAGGGCAATCAATACACAGGGAAATAATGTTACTGTTATTTATAAAAAGGACAGGGCAATCAATGCACAGAGAATAATGTTCCTGTCATTTATAAAAAGGACAGGGCAATCAATATGCAGGGAAATAATGTTACTGTTATTTATAAAAAAGGACAGGGCAATCAATAGACAGGGAAATAATGTTACTGTTATTTATAAAAAAGCACAGGGCAATCAATAGACAGGGAAATAATGTTACTGTTAATCATAAAAGGGACAGGGCAATCTATACACAGGGAAATAATGTTACTGTTAATTATAAAAAGGACAGTGCAATCAATACACAGGGAAATAATGTTACTGTTAATTATAAAAAGGACAGTGCAATCAATACACAGGGAAATAATGTTACTGTTAATTATAAAAAGGGCAGTGCAATCAATACACAGGGAAATAATGTTACTGCTATTTATAAAAAAGGACAGGGCAATCAATACACAGGGAAATAATGTTACTGTTATTTATAAAAAGGAAAGGGCAATCAAAATAAAGGGAAATAATGTTACTGTTATTTATAAAAAGGACAGGGCAATCTATGCACAGGGACATAATGTTACTGTTAATTATAAAAAGGACAGGGCAATCAAGACACAGGGAAATAATGTATCCGTTATTTATAAAAAGGACAGGGCAATCAATACACAGGGAAAAAATGTTACTGTTATTTATAAAAAGGACAGTGCAATCAATACACAGGGAAATAATGTTACTGTTAATTATAAAAAGGACAGTGCAATCAATACACAGGGAAATAATGTTACTGTTATTTATAAAAAAGGACAGGGCAATCAATACACAGGGAAATAATGTTACTGTTATTTATAAAAAGGAAAGGGCAATCAATATAAAGGGAAATAATGTTACTGTTAATTATAAAAAAGGACAGTGCAATCAATACACAGGGAAATAATGTTACTGTTATTTATAAAAAGGACAGGGCAATCTATGCACAGGGAAATAATGTTACTGTTAATTATAAAAAGGACAGGGCAATCTATACACAGGGAAATAATGTCACTGTTAATTATAAAAAGGACAGGCAATCAATACACAGGGAAATAATGTTACTGTCATCTATAAAAAGGACAGGGCATTCAATATGCAGGGAAATAATTTTACTGTTATTTATAAAAAAGGACAGGACAATCAATAGACAGGGAAATAATGTTACTGTTAATTATAAAAGGGACAGGGCAATCTATACACAGGGAAATAATGTTACTGTTATTTATAAAAAGGACAGGGCAATCAATACAGGGAAATAAAGTTACTGTTAATTATAAAAGGGACAGGGCAATCAATACACAGGGAAATAATGTTACTGTTAATTATAAAAAAGGACAGGGCAATCAATGTACAGGGAAATAATGTTACTGTTATTTATAAAAAAGGACAGGGCAATCAATGTACAGGGAAATAATGTTACTGTTATTTATATAAAAGGACAGGGCAATCAATACACAGGGAAATAATGTTACTGTTATTTATAAAAAGGAGACGGCAATCTATGCACAGGGAAATGATGTTACTGTTATTTATAAAAAAGGACAGGGCAATCAATACACAGGGAAATAATGTTACTGTTATTTATAAAAAGGACAGGGCAATCTATGCACAGGGAAATAATGTTACTGTTAATTATAAAAAGTACAGGGCAATCAATACACAGGGAAATAATGTTACTGTTAATTATAAAAAGGACAGGCAATCAATACACAGGGAAATAATGTTACTGCCATTTATAAAAAGGACAGGGCATTCAATATGCAGGGAAATAATTTTACTGTTATTTATAAAAAAGGACAGGGCAATCAATAGACAGGGAAATAATGTTACTGTTAATTATAAAAGGGACAGGGCAATCTATACACAGGGAAATAATGTTACTGTTATTTATAAAAAAGGACAGGGCAATCAATACAGGGAAATAATGTTACTGTTAATTTCAAAGGGACAGGGCAATCAATACACAGGGAAATAATGTTACTGTTAATTATAAAAAGGACAGGGCAATCGATACACAGGGAAATAATTTTACTGTTATTTATAAAAAAGGACAGGGCAATCAATGTACAGGGAAATAATGTTACTGTAATAAATAAAAAAGGACAGGGCAATCAATACACAGGGAAATAATGTTACTGTTAATTATAAAAAGGACAGTGCAATGAATACACAGGGAAATAATGTTACTGTTATTTATAAAACGGACAGGGCAATCAATACACAGAGAATAATGTTACTGTTATTTATAAAAAGGACAGGGCAATCAATATACAGGGAAATAATGTTACTGTTATTTATAAAAAAGGACAGGGCAATCAATACACAGGGAAATAATTTTACTGTTATTTATAAAAAGCAAAGGGCAATCAATATAAAGGGAAATAATGTTACTGTTATTTATAAAAAAAGGACAATGCAATCAATACACAGGGAAATAATGTTACTGTTATTTATAAAAAGGACAGGGCAAGCTATGCACAGGGAAATAATGTTACTGTTATTTATAAAAAAGGACAGGGCAATCAATACACAGGGAAATAATGTTACTGTTATTTATAAAAAAGGACAGGGCAATCAATACACAGGGAAATAATGTTACTGTTATTTATAAAAAGGAAAGGGCAATCAATATAAAGGGAAATAATGTTACTGTTATTTATAAAAAATGACAGGGCAATCAATACACAGGGAAATAATGTTACTGTTATTTATAAAAAGGAAAGGGCAATCAATACACAGGGAAATAATGTTCCTGTTATTTATAAAAAGGACAGGGCAATCTATGCACAGGGAAATAATGTTACTGTTAATTATAAAAAGGACAGGGCAATCAAGACACAGGGAAATACTGTAACTGTTATTTATAAAAAGGACAGTGCAATCAATATACAGGGAAATAATGTTACTGTTATTTATAAAAAAGGACAGCGCAATCAATACACAGGGAAATAATGTTACTGTTATTTATAAAACGGACAGGTCAATCAATACACCGAGAATAATGTTACTGTTATTTATAAAAAGGACAGGGCCATCAATATACAGGGAATTAATGTTACTGTTATTTATAAAATAGGACAGGGCAATCAATACACAGGGAAATAATGTTACTGTTAATTATAAAAAGGACAGGGCAATCTATACACAGGGAAATAATGTTACTGTTAATTATAAAAAGGACAGGCAATCAATACTCAGGGAAATAATGTTACTGTCATCTATAAAAAGGACAGGGCATTCAATATGCAGGGAAATAATTTTACTGTTATTTATAAAAAAGGACAGGGCAATCTATGCACAGGGAAATAATGTTACTGTGAATTATAAAAGGGACAGGGCAATCAATACACAGGGAAATAATGTTACTGTAAATTATAAAAAGGGCTGGGCAATCGATATACAGGGAAATAATGTTACAGTTATTTATAAAAAAGGACAGGGCAATCAATGTACAGGGAAATAATGTTACTGCTATAAATAAAAAAGGACAGGGCAATCAATACACAGGGAAATAATGTTACTGTTAATTATAAAAAGGACAGTGCAATGAATACACAGGGAAATAATGTTACTGTTATTTATAAAACGGACAGGGCAATCAATACACAGAGAATAATGTTACTGTTATTTACAAAAAGGACAGGGCAATCAATATACAGGGAAATAATGTTACTGTTATTTATAAAAAGGAAAGGGCAATCAATATAAAGGGAAATAATGTTACTGTTATTTATAAAAAGGAAAGGGCAATCAATATAAAGGGAAATAATGTTACTGTTATTTATAAAAAAGGACAGGGCAATCAATACACAGGGAAATAATGTTACTGTTATTTATAAAAAGGACAGGGCAATCTATGCACAGGGAAATAATGTTACTGTTATTTATAAAAAAGGACAGGGCAATCAATACACAGGGAAATAATGTTACTGTTATTTATAAAAAAGGACAGGGCAATCAATACACAGGGAAATAATGTTACTGTTATTTATAAAAAGGAAAGGGCAATCAATATAAAGGGAAATAATGTTACTGTTATTTATAAAAAAGGACAGGGCAATCAATACACAGGGAAATAATGTTACTGTTATTTATAAAAAGGAAAGGGCAATCAATACACAGGGAAATAATGTTACTGTTATTTATAAAAAGGACAGGGCAATCTATGCACAGGGAAATAATGTTACTGTTAATTATAAAAAGGACAGGGCAATCAATACACAGGGAAATAATGTAACTGTTATTTATAAAAAGGACAGGGCAATCAATACACAGGGAAATAATGTTACTGTTATTTATAAAACGGACAGGGCAATCAATGCACAGAGAATAATGTTACTGTTATTTATAAAATGGACAGGGCAATCAATATGCAGGGAATTAATGTTACTGTTATTTATAAAAAAGGACAGGGCAATCAATATAAAGGGAAATAATGTTACTGTTATTTGTAAAAAGGACAGTGCAATCAATATAAAGGGAAATAATGTTACTGTTATTTGTAAAAAGGACAGTGCAATCAATATACAGGGAAATAATGTTACTGTTATTTATAAAAAAGGACAGGGCAATCAATACACAGGGAAATAATGTTACTGTTAATTATAAAACGGACAGGGCAATCAATACACAGAGAATAATGTAACAAAAACAAGAAATGCTGGATTCACTCAGCAGGTCTGGCAGCATCTGTAGAAAGAGAAGCAGAGTTAACGTTTCGGGTCATTGACCCTTCTTCGGAACTGACAAATATTAGAAAAGTCACAGATTATAAACAAGTGAGGTGGGGTTTGGGCAAGAGATAACAAAGGAGAAGGTGCAGATTGGACCAGGCCACATAGCTGACCAAAAGGTCACAGAGCAAAGGCAAACAATATGTTAATGGTGTTTTGAAAGACAAAGCATCAGCACAGATTAGGTGTGAATATACTGAATATAGAACATCAGCAAGTGCAAACCTGAAGAAAAACAACCTGAAAAAAACAGTGGGTAAGCAAACTGAACAAACTAAGATGAAATGAAATAAATGCAAAAAATGTAAAAAGGAATGCAAAAAAAAGGAAGAAAAAATAACTAAAAATGACTAAAAATGAAAGTAAAGTGGGGGGCTGTCATGCTCTGAAATTATTGAACTCAATGTTCAGTCCGGCAGGCTGTAGTGTGCCTAATCGGTAGATGAGATGCTGTTCCTCGAGCTTGCGTTGATGTTCACTGGAACACTGCAGCAATCCCAGGACAGAGATGTGAGCATGAGAGCAGGGGGGACTGTTGAAATGGCAAGCAACCGGAAGCTCAGGGTCGTGCTTGCGGACTGAGTGGAGATGTTCCGCAAAGCGGTCACCCAGTCTGCGCTTGGTCTCCCCAATGTAGAGGAGACCACACTGTGAGCAGCGAATACAGTATACTACATTGAAAGAAGTACAAGTAAATCGCTGCTTCACCTGAAAGGAGTGTTTGGGGCCTGGGATAGTGAGGAGCGAGGAGGTAAATGGGCAGGTATTACACCTCCTGCGATTGCAAGGGAAGGTGCCCTGGGACGGGGACGAGGTGGTGGGGGTAATGGAGGAGTGGACCAGGGTGTCGCGGAGGGAACGATCCCTTCGGAATGCTGACAGGGGAAGGGAGGGGAAGATGCGACTGGTAGTGGCATCACGCTGGAGGTGGCGAAAATGGCGGAGGATGATCCTTTGGATATGGAGGCTGGTGGGATGAAAAGTGAGGACAAGGGGAACCCTGTCACGGTTCTGGGAGGGAGGGGAAGGGGTGAGGGTAGAGGTGCGGGGAATGGGTCGGACACGGTTGAGGGCCCTGTCAACCACAGTGGGGGGAAATCCTCGGTTGAGGAAAAAGGAGGTCATATCAGAAGCACCGTCATGGAAGGTAGCATCATCAGAGCAGATGCGTCGGAGGCGGAGAAACTTGGAGAATGGAAGGGAGTCCTTACAGGAGGTAGGGTGTGAAGAAGTGTAGTCGAGGTAGCTGTGGGAGTCAGTGGGCTTATAATGGATATTGGTAGACAACCTATCCCCAGAGATGGAGACAGAGAAGTCGAGGAAGGGAAGGGAAGTGTCAGAGATGGACCATGTAAAGGTGAGAGAAGGGTGGAAATTGGAAGCAAAGTTGATAAAGTTTTCGAGTTCGGGCGGGAGCAGGAAACGGCACCGATACAGTCATCAATGTACCGGAAAAAGAGTTGGGGGAGGGGGCCTGAGTAGGACTGGAACAAAGAATGCTCGACATATCCCACAAAAAGACAGGCATAACTAGGACCCATGCGGGTACCCATAGCGACACCTTTTACTTGAAGGAAGTGCGTGGAGTTGAAGGAGAAGTTGTTCAATGTGAGAACAAGTTCAGCCAGGCGGAGGAGGGTGGTGGTGGATGGGGACTGGTTGGGCCTCTGTTCCAGGAAGAAGCGGAGAGCCCTCAAACCATCCTGGTGGGGGATGGAGGTGTAGAGCGATTGGACGTCCATAGTGAAGAGGAGGCGGATGGGACCAGGAAACTGGAAATTGTCAAAATGACGTAGGGCGTCAGAAGAGTCACGGATGCAGGTGGGAAGAGACTGCACCAGCACCACAGAGAATAATGTTACTGTTATTTATAAAAAGGACAGTGCAATCAATACACAGGGAAATAATGTTACTGTTATTTATAAAACGGACAGGGCAATCAATACACAGAGAATAATGTTACTGTTATTTATAAAAAAAGGACAGGGCAATCAATACACAGGGAAATAATGTTACTGTTATTTATAAAAAGGACAGGGCAATCTATGCACAGGGAAATAATGTTACTGTTAATTATAAAAAGGACAGGGCAATCTATACACAGGGAAATAATGTTACTGTTAATTAGAAAAAGGACAGGCAATCAATACACAGGGAAATAATGTTACTGTCATCTATAAAAAGGACAGGGCATTCAATATGCAGGGAAATAATGTTACTGTTATTTATAAAAAAAGGACAGGGCAATCAATAGACAGGGAAATAATGTTACTGTTAATTATAAAAGGGACAGGGCAATCTATACACAGGGAAATAATGTTACTGTTAATTATAAAAGGGACAGGGCAATCTATACACAGGGAAATAATGTTACTGTTATTTATAAAAAGGACAGGGCAATCTATGCACAGGGAAATAATGTTACTGTTAATTATAAAAAGGACAGGGCAATCTATACACAGGGAAATAATGTTACTGTTATTTATAAAAAGGACAGGCAATCAATACACAGGGAAATAATGTTACTGTTATTTATAAAAAGGACAGGGCAATCTATGCACAGGGAAATAATGTTACTGTTAATTATAAAAAGGACAGGGCAATCAAGACACAGGGAAATAATGTTACTGTTATTTATAAAAAAGACAGGGCAATCAATACACAGGGAAATAATGTTACTGTTAATTATAAAAAGGACAGGCAATCAATATACATTGAAATAATTTTACTGTTATTTATAAAAAGGACAGGGCAATCAATACATAGGGAAATAATGTTACTGATATTTATATAAAGGACAGGGCAATCTATACACAGGGAAATTATGTTGCTGTTAATTATAAAAAGGACAGGTCAAGCAATATTCAGGGAAATAATGTAACTGTTATTTATAAAAAGGATAGGGCAATCAATATACAGGGAAATAATGTTACTGTTAATTATAAAAAGGACAGGGCAATCAATACACAGGGAAATAATGTTACTGTTATTTATAATAAGGACAGGGCAATCAATACACAGGGAAATAATGTTACTGTTAATTAAAAAAAGGACAATGCAATCAATACACAGGGAAATAATGTTAATGTTAATTATAAAAAGGACAGGGCAATCAATACACAGGGAAATAATGTTAGTGTTAATTATAAAAAGGACAGTGCAATCAATACACAGGGAAATAATGTTACTGTTAATTATAAAAAGGACAGGGCAATCAATACACAGGGAAATAATGTTACTGTTAATTATAAAAAGGACAGGGCAATCAATACACAGGGAAATAATGTTACTGTTAATTAAAAAAGGACAGTGCAATCAATACACAGGGAAATAATGTTACTGTTAATTATAAAGAGGACAGGGCAATCAATACACAGGGAAATAATGTTACTGTTATTTATAAAAAAGGACAGGGCAATCAATATACAGGGAAATAATGTTACTGTTATTTATAAAAAAGGACAGGGCAATCAATACACAGGGAAATAATGTTACTGTTAATTATAAAAAGGATAGTGCAATCAATACACAGGTATATAATGTTACTGTTATTTATAAAACGGACTGGGCAATCAATACATAGAGAATAATGTTACTGTTATTTATAAAAAGGACAGGGCAATCAAGATACAGGGAAGCAATGTTACTGTTATTTATAAAAAAGGACAGGGCAATCAACACACAGGGAAATAATGTTACTGTTATTTATAAAAAGGAAAGCGCATTCAATATAAAGGGAAATTATGTTACTGTTATTTATAAAAAAGGACAGGGCAATCAATACACAGGGAAATAATGTTACTGTTATTTATAAAAAGGACAGGGCAATCTATGCACAGGGAAATAATGTTACTGTTAATTATAAAAAGGACAGGGCAATCTATACACAGGAAAATAATGTTGCTGTTATTTATAAAATGGACAGGGCAATCAAGACACAGTGAAATAATGTAACTGGTATTTATAAAAAGGACAGGGCAATCAATACACAGAGAATAATGTTACTGTTATTTATAAAAACGACAGGGCAATCAATATACACGGAAATAATGTTACTGTTATTTATAAAAAAAGGACAGGGCAATCAATACGCAGGGAAATAATGTTACTGTTATTTATAAAAAGGAAAGGGCAATCAATATAAAGGGAAATAATGTTACTGTTATTTATAAAAAAGGACAGGGCAATCAATACACAGGGAAATAATGTTACTGTTATTTATAAAAAGGACAGGGCAATCTATGCACAGGGAAATAATGTCACTGTTAATTATAAAAAGGACAGGGCAATCTATACACAGGGTAATAATGTTACTGTTAATTATAAAAAGGACAGGGCAATCAAGACACAGGGAAATAATGTTACTGTTATTTATAAAAAAGACAGGGCAATCAATATGCAGGGAAATAATGTTACTGTTATTTATAAAAAAAGGACAGGGCAATCAATAGACAGGGGAATAATGTTACTGTTAATTATAAAAAGGACAGTGCAATCAATACACAGGGAAATAATGTTACTGTTAATTATAAAAAGGACAGGGAAATCTATACACAGGGATATAATGTTACTGTCATCTATAAAAAGGACAGGGCATTCAATATGCAGGGAAATAATGTTACTGTTATTTATAAAAAAGGACAGGGCAATCAATAGACAGGGGAATAATGTTACTGTTAATTATAAAAAGGACAGTGCAATCAATAAACAGGGAAATAATGTTACTGTTAATTATAAAAAGTACAGGGCAATCAATACACAGGGAAATAATGTTACTGTTAATTATAAAAAGGACAGGGCAATCAATACACAGGGAAATAATGTTACTGTTAATTATAAAAAGGACAGTGCAATCAATACACTGGGAAATAATGTTACTGTTAATTATAAAAAGGACAGGGCAATCAATATACAGGGAAATAATGTTACTGTTATTTATAAAAAAGGACAGGGCAATCAATATACAGGGAAATAATGTTACTGTTATTTATAAAAAAGGACAGGGCAATCAATACACAGGGAAATAATGTTACTGTTAATTATAAAAAGGACAGTGCAATCAATACACAGGGAAATAATGTTACTGTTATTTATAAAACGGACAGGGCAATAAATACATAGAGAATAATGTTACTGTTATTTATAAAAAGGACAGGGCAATCAACAGACAGGGAAATAATGTGACTGTTATTTATAAATAAGGGCAGGGCAATCAATACACATGGAAATAATGTTACTGTTATTTATAAAAAAGGACAGGAGAATCAATACACAGGGAAATAATGTTACTGTTAATTATAAAAAGGACACTGCAATCTATACACAGGGAAATAATGTTGCTGTTATTTATATAAAGAACAGGGCAATCAATACACAGAGAATAATGTTACTGTCATTTATAAAAACGGACAGGGCAATCAGTATACAGGGAAATAATGTTACTGTGATCTATAAAAAGGACAGGGCATTCAATATGCAGGGAAATAATGTTACTGTTATTTATATTAAGTACAGGGCAATCAATACACAGAGAATAATGTTACTGTCATTTATAAAAACGGACAGTGCAATCAATACATAGGGAAATAATGTTACTGATATTTATATAAAGGACAGGGCAATCTATAAACAGGGAAATTATGTTGCTGTGAATTATAAAAAGGACAGGTCAAGCAATATTCAGGGAAATAATGTTACTGTTATTTATAAAAAGGACAGGGCAATCAATATACAGGGAAATAATGTTACTGTTAATTATAAAAAGGACAGGGCAATCAATACACAGGGAAATAATGTTACTGTTATTTATAAAAAGGACAGGGCAATCAATACACAGGGAAATAATGTTACTGTTAATTATAAAAAGGACTGGGGAATCTATACACAGGGATATAATGTTACTGTCATCTCTAAAAAGGACAGGGCATTCAATATGCAGGGAAATAATGTTACTGTTATTTATTAAAAAGGACAGGGCAATCAATAGACAGGGGAATAATGTTACTGTTAATTATAAAAAGGACAGGGCAATCAATACACAGGGAAATAATGTAACTGTTAATTATAAAAAGGACAGTGCAATCAATACTCAGGGAAATAATGTTACTGTTAATTATAAAAAGGACAGGGCAATCAATACACAGGGAAATAATGTTACTGTTAATTATAAAAGGGACAGTGCAATCAATAAACAGGGAAATAATGTTACTGTTAATTATAAAAAGGACAGGGCAATCAATACACAGGGAAATAATGTTACTGTTAATTATAAAAAGGACAGGGCAATCAATACACAGGGAAATAATGTTACTGTTATTTATAAAAAATAACACTGTGGTAATGGAGAGGGATAGGTATGTGCAACAGGGCAAGGTTTACAATTGGGGGAAGGGTAGATATGATGCTGTCAGGCAGGAACTGAGGAGCATAAGTTGGGAGCATATGCTGGCAGGGAAGGGCACGGTCGAAATGTGGAACTTTTTCAAGGAGCAGATAGTAGGGGCCATTGATAAGCATGTCCCTGTCAGACAGGGAAGGGATGGTCATGTGAGGGAACCGTGGTTGACAAGAGAGGTTGAGAGTCTTGTTAGGAAGAAGAAGAATGCGTATATAAAGTTGAGGAAAAAGGGCACAGGCATAGCTCTGGAGGGATACAAGATGGCCAGGAAGGATCTGAAGAAAGGGATTAGGAGAGCTAAGAGAGGGCATGAAAAATGCTTGGCGGGTAGGATAAAAGAAAACCCCAAGGCCTTTTACGCGTATGTCAGAAATATGAGGATGACTAGGGGGACCGTAGGTCCGGTCAAGGACAATAGCGGGAGACTGTGTGTTGAGCCGGAAGAGATAAGTGAGGTTTTGAATGAGTACTTCTCTTCGGTATTTACGAATGAGAAGGGGTGTATTACTGAAGAGGACGGTGGGAAGCAGACTGGTAAGCTCGAGGAAGTGCTCGTTAGGAGGGAAGATGTGTTGGGGTTTTTGAATAACTTGAAGATAGACAAGTCTCCCGGGCCTGACGGGGTATTTCCAAGGATGTTATGGGAAGCAAGGGATGAAATTACAGAGCCGCTGGCAATGATCTTTTCATCTTCTCTGCTGACGGGGGTGGTACCAGGTGATTGGAGGGTGGCAAATGTTGTGCCCCTGTTCAAGAAAGGGAATAGGAACAACCCTGGGAATTACAGGCCAGTTAGTCTTACTTCGGTGGTAGGCAAGTTGATGGAAAAGGTGCTGAGGGATAGGATTTCTGAGCATCTGGAAAGACACTGCTTGATTCGGGACAGTCAGCACGGTTTTGTGAGGGGTAGGTCTTGCCTCACAAGCCTGATTGAATTCTTTGAGCAGGTGACCAAGCAGGTGGATGAGGGTAAACCAGTGGATGTGGTGTACATGGATTTTAGTAAGGCATTTGATAAGGTCCCCCATGGTAGACTTATGGAGAAAGTCAGGAGGCATGGGATAGTGGGGAATGTGGCCAGTTGGATTAAGAATTGGCTAACTGATAGAAGGCAGAGAGTGGTCTTAGATGGTAAATACTCAGCCTGGAGCCCAGTTACCAGTGGCGTGCCGCAGGGATCAGTTCTGGGTCCTCTCCTGTTTGTGATTTTTATTAACGACTTGGATGAGGAAGTCGAAGGGTGGGTCAGTAAATTTGCAGATGATACAAAGGTTGGTGGAGTTGTGGATACCGAGGAGGGCTATTGTCGTCTGCAAAGGGACTTGGATAGGTTGCAGTGCTGGGCTGAAAAGTGGCAGATGGAGTTTAACCCTGAAAAGTGTGAGGTCGTCCATTTTGGAAGGACAAACATGAATGCAAAATACTGGGTTAACGGTAGGGTTCTTGGGCATGTGGAGGAGCAGAGAGACCTGGGGGTCTATGTGCATAGATCATTGAAAGTTGCAACTCAAGTGGATAGGGCTGTGAAGAAGGCATATGGGGTGTTAGCGTTCATTAGCAGAGGGATTGAATTTAAGAGCCGTGAGGTGATGATGCAGCTGTACAGGACCTTGGTAAGGCCTCATTTGGAGTACTGTGTGCAGTTCTGGTCGCCTCATTTTAGGAAGGATGTGGAAGCCTTGGAGAGGGTGCAGAGGAGATTTACCAGGATGTTGCCTGGAATGGAGAATAAGTCTTACGAGGAAAGGCTGAACATTCTAGGCCTCTTCTCATTAGAACGGAGAAGGATGAGGGGTGACATGATAGAGGTTTATAAGATGATCAGGGGAATAGATAGGGTAGACAGTCAGAAACCTTTTCCCCGGGTGGAGCAAAGCGTTACAAGGGGTCATAAATTTAAGGTGAAGGGTGGGAGATATAAGGGGGATGTCAGGGGAAGGTTCTTTACCCAGAGAGTGGTCGAGGCATGGAATGCCTTGCCCGGGGAAGTTGTTGAGTCAGAAACTTTAGGGACTTTCAAAAGGCTTTTGGATAGGTATATGGATAAAGGAGAATGATGGGGTATAGATTAAATTGTCCTTGACAGAGGACAAAGGATCGGCACAACATTGTGGGCCGAAGGGCCTGTTCTGTGCTGTATGTTCTATGTTCTATGACAGGGCAATCAATATACAGGGAAATAATGTTACTGTTATTTATAAAAAAGGACAGGGCAATCAATACACAGGGAAATAATGTTACTGTTAATTATAAAAAGGACAGTGCAATCAATACACAGGGATATAATGTTACTGTTATTTATAAAACGGACAGGGCAATAAATACATAGAGAATAATGTTACTGTTATTTATAAAAAGGACAGGGCAATCAATAGACAGGGAAATAATGTGACTGTTATTTATAAAAAAGGGCAGGGCAATCAATACACAGGGAAATAATGTTACTGTTATTTATAAAAAGGAAAGGGCAATCAACGTAAAGGGAAATAATGTTACTGTTATATATAAAAAAGGACAGGGCAAACAATACACAGGGAAATAATGTTCCTGTTAATTATAAAAAGGACAGTGCAATCAATACACAGGGAAATAATGTTACTGTTAATTATAAAAAGGACAGGGCAATCAATACACAGGGAAATAATGTTACTGTTATTTATAAAAAAGGACAGGGCAATCAATATACAGGGAAATAATGTTACTGTTATTTATAAAAAAGGAAAGGGCAATCAATACACAGGGAAATAATGTCACTGTTAATTATAAAAAGGACAGTGCAATCAATACACAGGGAAATAATGTTACTGTTATTTATAAAAAAGGACAGGGCAATCAATACACAGGGAAATAATGTTACTGTTATTTATAAAAAAGGACAGTGCAATCAATACACAGGGAAATAATGTTACTGTTATTTCTAAAACGGACAGGGCAATAAATACATAGAGAATAATGTTACTGTTATTAATAAAAAGGACAGGGCAATCAACAGACAGGGAAATAATGTGACTGTTATTTATAAAAAAGGGCAGGGCAATCAATACACAGGGAAATAATGTTACTGTTATTTATAAAAAAGGACAGGAGAATCAATACACAGGGAAATAATGTTACTGTTAATTATAAAAAGGACACTGCAATCTATACACAGGGAAATAATGTTGCTGTTATTTATATAAAGAACAGGGCAATCAATACACAGAGAATAATGTTACTGTCATTTATAAAAACGGACAGGGCAATCAATATACTGGGAAATAATGTTACTGTCATCTATAAAAAGGACAGGGCATTCAATATGCAGGGAAATAATGTTACTGTTATTTATATTAAGTACAGGGCAATCAATACACAGAGAATAATGTTACTGTCATTTATAAAAACGGACAGTGCAATCAATACATAGGGAAATAATGTTACTGATATTTATATAAAGGACAGGGCAATCTATAAACAGGGAAATTATGTTGCTGTTAATTATAAAAAGGACAGGTCAAGCAATATTCAGGGAAATAATGTTACTGTTATTTATAAAAAGGACAGGGCAATCAATATACAGGGAAATAATGTTACTGTTAATTATAAAAAGGACAGGGCAATCAATACACAGGGAAATAATGTTACTGTTATTTATAAAAAGGACAGGGCAATCAATACACAGGGAAATAATGTTACTGTCAATTATAAAAAGGACTGGGAAATCTATACACAGGGATATAATGTTACTGTCATCTCTAAAAAGGACAGGGCATTCAATATGCAGGGAAATAATGTTACTGTTATTTATAAAAAAGGACAGGGCAATCAATAGACAGGGGAATAATGTTACTGTTAATTATAAAAAGGACAGTGCAATCAATACACAGGGAAATAATGTTACAGTTAATTATAAAAAGGACAGGTCAATCAATACACAGGGAAATAATGTTACTGTTAATTATAAAAAGGACAGTGCAATCAATACACAGGGAAATAATGTTACTGTTAATTATAAAAAGGACAGGGCAATCAATACACAGGGAAATAATGTTACTGTTATTTATAAAACGGACAGGGCAATAAATACATAGAGAATAATGTTACAGTTAATTATAAAAAGGACAGGGCAATCAAGACACAGGGAAATAATGTTACTGTTAATTAAAAAAAGGACAGTGCAATCAATAAACAGGGAAATAATGTTACTGTTATTTATAAAAAGGACAGGGCAATCAATACACAGGGAAATAATGTTACTGTTAATTATAAAAAGGACAGGGCAATCAATACACAGGGAAATAATGTTACTGTTATTTATAAAAAAGGACAGGGCAATCAATATACAGGGAAATAATGTTACTGTTATTTATAAAAAAGGACAGGGCAATCAATACACAGGGAAATAATGTTACTGTTAATTATAAAAAGGACAGTGCAATCAATACACAGGGAAATAATGTTACTGTTATTTATAAAACGGACAGGGCAATAAATACATAGAGAATAATGTTACTGTTATTTATAAAAAGGACAGGGCAATCAATAGACAGGGAAATAATGTGACTGTTATTTATAAAAAAGGGCAGGGCAATCAATACACAGGGAAATAATGTTACTGTTATTTATAAAAAGGAAAGGGCAATCAATGTAAAGGGAAATAATGTTACTGTTATTTATAAAAAAGGACAGGGCAATCAATACACAGGGAAATAATGTTCCTGTTAATTATAAAAAGGACAGTGCAATCAATACACAGGGAAATAATGTTACTGTTAATTATAAAAAGGACAGGGCAATCAATACACAGGGAAATAATGTTACTGTTATTTATAAAATAGGACAGGGTAATCAATATACAGGGAAATAATGTTACTGTTATTTATAAAAAAGGACAGGGCAATCAATACACAGGGAAATAATGTCACTGTTAATTATAAAAAGGACAGTGCAATCAATACACAGGGAAATAATGTTACTGTTATTTATAAAAAAGGACAGGGCAATCAATACACAGGGAAATAATGTTACTGTTAATTATAAAAAGGACAGTGCAATCAATACACAGGGAAATAATGTTACTGTTATTTATAAAACGGACAGGGCAATAAATACATAGAGAATAATGTTACTGTTATTTATAAAAAGGACAGGGCAATCAACAGACAGGGAAATAATGTGACTGTTATTTATAAATAAGGGCAGGGCAATCAATACACAGGGAAATAATGTTACTGTTATTTATAAAAAAGGACAGGAGAATCAATACACAGGGAAATAATGTTACTGTTAATTATAAAAAGGACACTGCAATCTATACACAGGGAAATAATGTTGCTGTTATTTATATAAAGAACAGGGCAATCAATACACAGAGAATAATGTTACTGTCATTTATAAAAACGGACAGGGCAATCAATATACAGGGAAATAATGTTACTTTGATCTATAAAAAGGACAGGGCATTCAATATGCAGGGAAATAATGTTACTGTTATTTATATTAAGTACAGGGCAATCAATACACAGAGAATAATGTTACTGTCATTTATAAAAACGGACAGTGCAATCAATACATAGGGAAATAATGTTACTGATATTTATATAAAGGACAGGGCAATCTATAAACAGGGAAATTATGTTGCTGTTAATTATAAAAAGGACAGGTCAAGCAATATTCAGGGAAATAATGTTACTGTTATTTATAAAAAGGACAGGGCAATCAATATACAGGGAAATAATGTTACTGTTAATTATAAAAAGGACAGGGCAATCAATACACAGGGTAATAATGTTACTGTTATTTATAAAAAGGACAGGGCAATCAATACACAGGGAAATAATGTTACTGTTAATTATAAAAAGGACTGGGAAATCTATACACAGGGATATAATGTTACTGTCATCTCTAAAAAGGACAGGGCATTCAATATGCAGGGAAATAATGTTACTGTTATTTATAAAAAAGGACAGGGCAATCAATAGACAGGGGAATAATGTTACTGTTAATTATAAAAAGGACAGTGCAATCAATACACAGGGAAATAATGTTACAGATAATTATAAAAAGGACAGGGCAATCAATACACAGGGAAATAATGTTACTGTTAATTATAAAAAGGACAGTGCAATCAATACACAGGGAAATAATGTTACTGTTAATTATAAAAAGGACAGGGCAATCAATACACAGGGAAATAATGTTACTGTTAATTATAAAAAGGACAGTGCAATCAATAAACAGGGAAATAATGTTACTGTTAATTATAAAAAGGACAGGGCAATCAATACACAGGGAAATAATGTTACTGTTATTTATAAAAAAGGACAGGAGAATCAATACACAGGGAAATAATGTTACTGTTAATTATAAAAAGGACACTGCAATCTATACACAGGGAAATAATGTTGCTGTTATTTATATAAAGAACAGGGCAATCAATACACAGAGAATAATGTTACTGTCATTTATAAAAACGGACAGGGCAATCAATATACTGGGAAATAATGTTACTGTCATCTATAAAAAGGACAGGGCATTCAATATGCAGGGAAATAATGTTACTGTTATTTATATTAAGTACAGGGCAATCAATACACAGAGAATAATGTTACTGTCATTTATAAAAACGGACAGTGCAATCAATACATAGGGAAATAATGTTACTGATATTTATATAAAGGACAGGGCAATCTATAAACAGGGAAATTATGTTGCTGTTAATTATAAAAAGGACAGGTCAAGCAATATTCAGGGAAATAATGTTACTGTTATTTATAAAAAGGACAGGGCAATCAATATACAGGGAAATAATGTTACTGTTAATTATAAAAAGGACAGGGCAATCAATACACAGGGAAATAATGTTACTGTTAATTATAAAAAGGACAGTGCAATCAATACACAGGGAAATAATGTTACTGTTATTTATAAAACGGACAGGGCAATAAATACATAGAGAATAATGTTACTGTTATTTATAAAAAGGACAGGGCAATCAATAGACAGGGAAATAATGTGACTGTTATTTATAAAAAAGGGCAGGGCAATCAATAGACAGGGAAATAATGTTACTGTTATTTATAAAAAGGAAAGGGCAATCAATGTAAAGGGAAATAATGTTACTGTTATTTATAAAAAAGGACAGGGCAATCAATACACAGGGAAATAATGTTCCTGTTAATTATAAAAAGGACAGTGCAATCAATACACAGGGAAATAATGTTACTGTTAATTATAAAAAGGACAGGGCAATCAATACACAGGGAAATAATGTTACTGTTATTTATAAAATAGGACAGGGTAATCAATATACAGGGAAATAATGTTACTGTTATTTATAAAAAAGGACAGGGCAATCAATACACAGGGAAATAATGTCACTGTTAATTATAAAAAGGACAGTGCAATCAATACACAGGGAAATAATGTTACTGTTATTTATAAAAAAGGACAGGGCAATCAATACACAGGGAAATAATGTTACTGTTAATTATAAAAAGGACAGTGCAATCAATACACAGGGAAATAATGTTACTGTTATTTATAAAACGGACAGGGCAATAAATACATAGAGAATAATGTTACTGTTATTTATAAAAAGGACAGGGCAATCAACAGACAGGGAAATAATGTGACTGTTATTTATAAATAAGGGCAGGGCAATCAATACACAGGGAAATAATGTTACTGTTATTTATAAAAAAGGACAGGAGAATCAATACACAGGGAAATAATGTTACTGTTAATTATAAAAAGGACACTGCAATCTATACACAGGGAAATAATGTTGCTGTTATTTATATAAAGAACAGGGCAATCAATACACAGAGAATAATGTTACTGTCATTTATAAAAACGGACAGGGCAATCAATATACAGGGAAATAATGTTACTTTGATCTATAAAAAGGACAGGGCATTCAATATGCAGGGAAATAATGTTACTGTTATTTATATTAAGTACAGGGCAATCAATACACAGAGAATAATGTTACTGTCATTTATAAAAACGGACAGTGCAATCAATACATAGGGAAATAATGTTACTGATATTTATATAAAGGACAGGGCAATCTATAAACAGGGAAATTATGTTGCTGTTAATTATAAAAAGGACAGGTCAAGCAATATTCAGGGAAATAATGTTACTGTTATTTATAAAAAGGACAGGGCAATCAATATACAGGGAAATAATGTTACTGTTAATTATAAAAAGGACAGGGCAATCAATACACAGGGTAATAATGTTACTGTTATTTATAAAAAGGACAGGGCAATCAATACACAGGGAAATAATGTTACTGTTAATTATAAAAAGGACTGGGAAATCTATACACAGGGATATAATGTTACTGTCATCTCTAAAAAGGACAGGGCATTCAATATGCAGGGAAATAATGTTACTGTTATTTATAAAAAAGGACAGGGCAATCAATAGACAGGGGAATAATGTTACTGTTAATTATAAAAAGGACAGTGCAATCAATACACAGGGAAATAATGTTACAGATAATTATAAAAAGGACAGGGCAATCAATACACAGGGAAATAATGTTACTGTTAATTATAAAAAGGACAGTGCAATCAATACACAGGGAAATAATGTTACTGTTAATTATAAAAAGGACAGGGCAATCAATACACAGGGAAATAATGTTACTGTTAATTATAAAAAGGACAGTGCAATCAATAAACAGGGAAATAATGTTACTGTTAATTATAAAAAGGACAGGGCAATCAATACACAGGGAAATAATGTTACTGTTATTTATAAAAAAGGACAGGAGAATCAATACACAGGGAAATAATGTTACTGTTAATTATAAAAAGGACACTGCAATCTATACACAGGGAAATAATGTTGCTGTTATTTATATAAAGAACAGGGCAATCAATACACAGAGAATAATGTTACTGTCATTTATAAAAACGGACAGGGCAATCAATATACTGGGAAATAATGTTACTGTCATCTATAAAAAGGACAGGGCATTCAATATGCAGGGAAATAATGTTACTGTTATTTATATTAAGTACAGGGCAATCAATACACAGAGAATAATGTTACTGTCATTTATAAAAACGGACAGTGCAATCAATACATAGGGAAATAATGTTACTGATATTTATATAAAGGACAGGGCAATCTATAAACAGGGAAATTATGTTGCTGTTAATTATAAAAAGGACAGGTCAAGCAATATTCAGGGAAATAATGTTACTGTTATTTATAAAAAGGACAGGGCAATCAATATACAGGGAAATAATGTTACTGTTAATTATAAAAAGGACAGGGCAATCAATACACAGGGAAATAATGTTACTGTTATTTATAAAAAGGACAGGGCAATCAATACACAGGGAAATAATGTTACTGTTAATTATAAAAAGGACTGGGAAATCTATACACAGGGATATAATGTTACTGTCATCTCTAAAAAGGACAGGGCATTCAATATGCAGGGAAATAATGTTACTGTTATTTACAAAAAAAGGACAGGGCAATCAATAGACAGGGGAATAATGTTACTGTTAATTATAAAAAGGACAGTGCAATCAATACACAGGGAAATAATGTTACTGTTAATTATAAAAAGGACAGGGCAATCAATACACAGGGAAATAATGTTACTGTTATTTATAAAACGGACAGGGCAATAAATACATAGAGAATAATGTTACTGTTAATTATAAAAAGGACAGTGCAATCAATACACAGGGAAATAATGTTACTGTTAATTATAAAAAGGACAGGGCAATCAAGACACAGGGAAATAATGTTACTGTTAATTAAAAAAAGGACAGTGCAATCAATAAACAGGGAAATAATGTTACTGTTATTTATAAAAAGGACAGGGCAATCAATACACAGGGAAATAATGTTACTGTTAATTATAAAAAGGACAGGGCAATCAATACACAGGGAAATAATGTTACTGTTATTTATAAAAAAGGACAGGGCAATCAATATACAGGGAAATAATGTTACTGTTATTTATAAAAAAGGACAGGGCAATCAATACACAGGGAAATAATGTTACTGTTAATTATAAAAAGGACAGTGCAATCAATACACAGGGAAATAATGTTACTGTTATTTATAAAACGGACAGGGCAATAAATACATAGAGAATAATGTTACTGTTATTTATAAAAAGGACAGGGCAATCAATAGACAGGGAAATAATGTGACTGTTATTTATAAAAAAGGGCAGGGCAATCAATACACAGGGAAATAATGTTACTGTTATTTATAAAAAGGAAAGGGCAATCAATGTAAAGGGAAATAATGTTACTGTTATTTATAAAAAAGGACAGGGCAATCAATACACAGGGAAATAATGTTCCTGTTAATTATAAAAAGGACAGTGCAATCAATACACAGGGAAATAATGTTACTGTTAATTATAAAAAGGACAGGGCAATCAATACACAGGGAAATAATGTTACTGTTATTTATAAAATAGGACAGGGTAATCAATATACAGGGAAATAATGTTACTGTTATTTATAAAAAAGGACAGGGCAATCAATACACAGGGAAATAATGTCACTGTTAATTATAAAAAGGACAGTGCAATCAATACACAGGGAAATAATGTTACTGTTATTTATAAAAAAGGACAGGGCAATCAAAACACAGGGAAATAATGTTACTGTTAATTATAAAAAGGACAGTGCAATCAATACACAGGGAAATAATGTTACTGTTATTTATAAAACGGACAGGGCAATAAATACATAGAGAATAATGTTACTGTTATTTATAAAAAGGACAGGGCAATCAACAGACAGGGAAATAATGTGACTGTTATTTATAAATAAGGGCAGGGCAATCAATACACAGGGAAATAATGTTACTGTTATTTATAAAAAAGGACAGGAGAATCAATACACAGGGAAATAATGTTACTGTTAATTATAAAAAGGACACTGCAATCTATACACAGGGAAATAATGTTGCTGTTATTTATATAAAGAACAGGGCAATCAATACACAGAGAATAATGTTACTGTCATTTATAAAAACGGACAGGGCAATCAATATACAGGGAAATAATGTTACTTTGATCTATAAAAAGGACAGGGCATTCAATATGCAGGGAAATAATGTTACTGTTATTTATATTAAGTACAGGGCAATCAATACACAGAGAATAATGTTACTGTCATTTATAAAAACGGACAGTGCAATCAATACATAGGGAAATAATGTTACTGATATTTATATAAAGGACAGGGCAATCTATAAACAGGGAAATTATGTTGCTGTTAATTATAAAAAGGACAGGTCAAGCAATATTCAGGGAAATAATGTTACTGTTATTTATAAAAAGGACAGGGCAATCAATATACAGGGAAATAATGTAACTGTTAATTATAAAAAGGACAGGGCAATCAATACACAGGGTAATAATGTTACTGTTATTTATAAAAAGGACAGGGCAATCAATACATAGGGAAATAATGTTACTGTCAATTATAAAAAGGACTGGGAAATCTATACACAGGGATATAATGTTACTGTCATCTCTAAAAAGGACAGGGCATTCAATATGCAGGGAAATAATGTTACTGTTATTTATAAAAAAGGACAGGGCAATCAATAGACAGGGGAATAATGTTACTGTTAATTATAAAAAGGACAGTGCAATCAATACACAGGGAAATAATGTTACAGTTAATTATAAAAAGGACAGGGCAATCAATACACAGGGAAATAATGTTACTGTTAATTATAAAAAGGACAGTGCAATCAATACACAGGGAAATAATGTTACTGTTAATTATAAAAAGGACAGGGCAATCAATACACAGGGAAATAATGTTACTGTTAATTATAAAAAGGACAGTGCAATCAATAAACAGGGAAATAATGTTACTGTTAATTATAAAAAGGACAGGGCAATCAATACACAGGGAAATAATGTTACTGTTATTTATAAAAAAGGACAGGAGAATCAATACACAGGGAAATAATGTTACTGTTAATTATAAAAAGGACACTGCAATCTATACACAGGGAAATAATGTTGCTGTTATTTATATAAAGAACAGGGCAATCAATACACAGAGAATAATGTTACTGTCATTTATAAAAACGGACAGGGCAATCAATATACTGGGAAATAATGTTACTGTCATCTATAAAAAGGACAGGGCATTCAATATGCAGGGAAATAATGTTACTGTTATTTATATTAAGTACAGGGCAATCAATACACAGAGAATAATGTTACTGTCATTTATAAAAACGGACAGTGCAATCAATACATAGGGAAATAATGTTACTGATATTTATATAAAGGACAGGGCAATCTATAAACAGGGAAATTATGTTGCTGTTAATTATAAAAAGGACAGGTCAAGCAATATTCAGGGAAATAATGTTACTGTTATTTATAAAAAGGACAGGGCAATCAATATACAGGGAAATAATGTTACTGTTAATTATAAAAAGGACAGGGCAATCAATACACAGGGAAATAATGTTACTGTTATTTATAAAAAGGACAGGGCAATCAATACACAGGGAAATAATGTTACTGTCATCTCTAAAAAGGACAGGGCATTCAATATGCAGGGAAATAATGTTACTGTTATTTATAAAAAAAGGACAGGGCAATCAATAGACAGGGGAATAATGTTACTGTTAATTATAAAAAGGACAGTGCAATCAATACACAGGGAAATAATGTTACAGTTAATTATAAAAAGGGCAGGGCAATCAATACACAGGGAAATAATGTTACTGTTATTTATAAAACGGACAGGGCAATAAATACATAGAGAATAATGTTACTGTTAATTTTAAAAAGGACAGTGCAATCAATACACAGGGAAATAATGTTACTGTTAATTATAAAAAGGACAGGGCAATCAATACACAGGGAAATAATGTTACTGTTAATTAAAAAAAGGAAAGTGCAATCAATAAACAGGGAAATAATGTTACTGTTATTTATAAAAAGGACAGGGCAATCAATACACAGGGAAATAATGTTACTGTTAATTATAAAAAGGACAGGGCAATCAATACACAGGGAAATAATGTTACTGTTATTTATAAAAAAGGACAGGGCAATCAATATACAGGGAAATAATGTTACTGTTATTTATAAAAAAGGACAGGGCAATCAATACACAGGGAAATAATGTTACTGTTAATTATAAAAAGGACAGTGCAATCAATACACAGGGAAATAATGTTACTGTTATTTATAAAACGGACAGGGCAATAAATACATAGAGAATAATGTTACTGTTATTTATAAAAAGGACAGGGCAATCAATAGACAGGGAAATAATGTGACTGTTATTTATAAAAAAGGGCAGGGCAATCAATACACAGGGAAATAATGTTACTGTTATTTATAAAAAGGAAAGGGCAATCAATGTAAAGGGAAATAATGTTACTGTTATTTATAAAAAAGGACAGGGCAATCAATACACAGGGAAATAATGTTCCTGTTAATTATAAAAAGGACAGTGCAATCAATACACAGGGAAATAATGTTACTGTTAATTATAAAAAGGACAGGGCAATCAATACACAGGGAAATAATGTTACTGTTATTTATAAAATAGGACAGGGTAATCAATATACAGGGAAATAATGTTACTGTTATTTATAAAAAAGGACAGGGCAATCAATACACAGGGAAATAATGTCACTGTTAATTATAAAAAGGACAGTGCAATCAATACACAGGGAAATAATGTTACTGTTATTTATAAAAAAGGACAGGGCAATCAATACACAGGGAAATAATGTTACTGTTAATTATAAAAAGGACAGTGCAATCAATACACAGGGAAATAATGTTACTGTTATTTATAAAACGGACAGGGCAATAAATACATAGAGAATAATGTTACTGTTATTTATAAAAAGGACAGGGCAATCAACAGACAGGGAAATAATGTGACTGTTATTTATAAATAAGGGCAGGGCAATCAATACACAGGGAAATAATGTTACTGTTATTTATAAAAAAGGACAGGAGAATCAATACACAGGGAAATAATGTTACTGTCATTTATAAAAACGGACAGGGCAATCAATATACAGGGAAATAATGTTACTGTGATCTATAAAAAGGACAGGGCATTCAATATGCAGGGAAATAATGTTACTGTTATTTATATTAAGTACAGGGCAATCAATACACAGAGAATAATGTTACTGTCATTTATAAAAACGGACAGTGCAATCAATACATAGGGAAATAATGTTACTGATATTTATATAAAGGACAGGGCAATCTATAAACAGGGAAATTATGTTGCTGTTAATTATAAAAAGGACAGGTCAAGCAATATTCAGGGAAATAATGTTACTGTTATTTATAAAAAGGACAGGGCAATCAATATACAGGGAAATAATGTTACTGTTAATTATAAAAAGGACAGGGCAATCAATACACAGGGAAATAATGTTACTGTTATTTATAAAAAGGACAGGGCAATCAATACACAGGGAAATAATGTTACTGTTAATTATAAAAAGGACTGGGAAATCTATACACAGGGATATAATGTTACTGTCATCTCTAAAAAGGACAGGGCATTCAATATGCAGGGAAATAATGTTACTGTTATTTATAAAAAAGGACAGGGCAATCAATAGACAGGGGAATAATGTTACTGTTAATTATAAAAAGGACAGTGCAATCAATACACAGGGAAATAATGTTACAGTTAATTATAAAAAGGACAGGGCAATCAATACACAGGGAAATAATGTTACTGTTAATTATAAAAAGGACAGTGCAATCAATACACAGGGAAATAATGTTACTGTTAATTATAAAAAGGACAGGGCAATCAATACACAGGGAAATAATGTTACTGTTAATTATAAAAAGGACAGTGCAATCAATAAACAGGGAAATAATGTTACTGTTAATTATAAAAAGGACAGGGCAATCAATACACAGGGAAATAATATTACTGTTAATTATAAAAAGGACAGGGCAATCAATACACAGGGAAATAATGTTACTGTTATTTATAAAAAAGGACAGGGCAATCAATATACAGGGAAATAATGTTACTGTTATTTATAAAAAAGGACAGGGCAATCAATACACAGGGAAATAATGTTACTGTTAACTATAAAAAGGACAGTGCAATCAATACACAGGGAAATAATGTTACTGTTATTTATAAAACGGACAGGGCAATCAATACATAGAGAATAATGTTACTGTTATTTATAAAAAGGACAGGGGAATCGATAGACAGGGAAATAATGTGACTGTTATTTATAAAAAAGGGCAGGGCAATCAATACACAGGGAAATAATGTTACTGTTATTTATAAAAAGGAAAGGGCAATCAACGTAAAGGGAAATAATGTTACTGTTATTTATAAAAAAGGACAGGGCAAACAATACACAGGGAAATAATGTTCCTGTTAATTATAAAAAGGACAGTGCAATCAATACACAGGGAAATAATGTTACTGTTAATTATAAAAAGGACAGGGCAATCAATACACAGGGAAATAATGTTTCTGTTATTTATAAAAAAGGTCAGGGCAATCAATATACAGGGAAATAATGTTACTGTTATTTATAAAAAAGGAAAGGGCAATCAATACACAGGGAAATAATGTCACTGTTAATTATAAAAAGGACAGTGCAATCAATACACAGGGAAATAATGTTACTGTTATTTATAAAAAAGGACAGGGCAATCAACACACAGGGAAATAATGTTACTGTTAATTATAAAAAGGACAGGGCAATAAATACATAGAGAATAATGTTACTGTTATTAATAAAAAGGACAGGGCAATCAACAGACAGGGAAATAATGTGACTGTTATTTATAAATAAGGGCAGGGCAATCAATACACAGGGAAATAATGTTACTGTTAATTATAAAAAGGACAGTGCAATCAATAAACAGGGAAATAATGTTACTGTTAATTATAAAAAGGACAGGGCAATCAATACACAGGGAAATAATATTACTGTTAATTATAAAAAGGACAGGGCAATCAATACACAGGGAAATAATGTTACTGTTATTTATAAAAAAGGACAGGGCAATCAATATACAGGGAAATAATGTTACTGTTATTTATAAAAAAGGACAGGGCAATCAATACACAGGGAAATAATGTTACTGTTAACTATAAAAAGGACAGTGCAATCAATACACAGGGAAATAATGTTACTGTTATTTATAAAACGGACAGGGCAATCAATACATAGAGAATAATGTTACTGTTATTTATAAAAAGGACAGGGGAATCGATAGACAGGGAAATAATGTGACTGTTATTTATAAAAAAGGGCAGGGCAATCAATACACAGGGAAATAATGTTACTGTTATTTATAAAAAGGAAAGGGCAATCAACGTAAAGGGAAATAATGTTACTGTTATTTATAAAAAAGGACAGGGCAAACAATACACAGGGAAATAATGTTCCTGTTAATTATAAAAAGGACAGTGCAATCAATACACAGGGAAATAATGTTACTGTTAATTATAAAAAGGACAGGGCAATCAATACACAGGGAAATAATGTTTCTGTTATTTATAAAAAAGGTCAGGGCAATCAATATACAGGGAAATAATGTTACTGTTATTTATAAAAAAGGAAAGGGCAATCAATACACAGGGAAATAATGTCACTGTTAATTATAAAAAGGACAGTGCAATCAATACACAGGGAAATAATGTTACTGTTATTTATAAAAAAGGACAGGGCAATCAACACACAGGGAAATAATGTTACTGTTAATTATAAAAAGGACAGGGCAATAAATACATAGAGAATAATGTTACTGTTATTAATAAAAAGGACAGGGCAATCAACAGACAGGGAAATAATGTGACTGTTATTTATAAATAAGGGCAGGGCAATCAATACACAGGGAAATAATGTTACTGTTATTTATAAAAAAGGGCAGGGCAATCAATACACAGGGAAATAATGTTACTGTTATTTATAAAAAAGGACAGGAGAATCAATACACAGGGAAATAATGTTACTGTTAATTATAAAAAGGACACTGCAATCTATACACAGGGAAATAATGTTGCTGTTATTTATATAAAGAACAGGGCAATCAATACACAGAGAATAATGTTACTGTCATTTATAAAAACGGACAGGGCAATCAATATACTGGGAAATAATGTTACTGTCATCTATAAAAAGGACAGGGCATTCAATATGCAGGGAAATAATGTTACTGTTATTTATATTAAGTACAGGGCAATCAATACACAGAGAATAATGTTACTGTCATTTATAAAAACGGACAGTGCAATCAATACATAGGGAAATAATGTTACTGATATTTATATAAAGGACAGGGCAATCTATAAACAGGGAAATTATGTTGCTGTTAATTATAAAAAGGACAGGTCAAGCAATATTCAGGGAAATAATGTTACTGTTATTTATAAAAAGGACAGGGCAATCAATATACAGGGAAATAATGTTACTGTTAATTATAAAAAGGACAGGGCAATCAATACACAGGGAAATAATGTTACTGTTATTTATAAAAAGGACAGGGCAATCAATACACAGGGAAATAATGTTACTGTTAATTATAAAAAGGACTGGGAACTCTATACACAGGGATATAATGTTACTGTCATCTCTAAAAAGAACAGGGCATTCAATATGCAGGGAAATAATGTTACTGTTATTTATAAAAAAAGGACAGGGCAATCAATAGACAGGGGAATAATGTTACTGTTAATTATAAAAAGGACAGTGCAATCAATACACAGGGAAATAATGTTACAGTTAATTATAAAAAGGACAGGGCAATCAATACACAGGGAAATAATGTTACTGTTAATTATAAAAAGGACAGTGCAATCAATACACAGGGAAATAATGTTACTGTTAATTATAAAAAGGACAGGGCAATCAATACACAGGGAAATAATGTTACTGTTAATTAAAAAAAGGACAGTGCAATCAATAAACAGGGAAATAATGTTACTGTTATTTATAAAAAGGACAGGGCAATCAATACACAGGGAAATAATGTTACTGTTAATTATAAAAAGGACAGGGCAATCAATACACAGGGAAATAATGTTACTGTTATTTATAAAAAAGGACAGGGCAATCAATATACAGGGAAATAATGTTACTGTTATTTATAAAAAAGGACAGGGCAATCAATACACAGGGAAATAATGTTACTGTTAATTATAAAAAGGACAGTGCAATCAATACACAGGGAAATAATGTTACTGTTATTTATAAAACGGACAGGGCAATAAATACATAGAGAATAATGTTACTGTTATTTATAAAAAGGACAGGGCAATCAATAGACAGGGAAATAATGTGACTGTTATTTATAAAAAAGGGCAGGGCAATCAATACACAGGGAAATAATGTTACTGTTATTTATAAAAAGGAAAGGGCAATCAATGTAAAGGGAAATAATGTTACTGTTATTTATAAAAAGGACAGGGCAATCAATATACAGGGAAATAATGTTACTGTTAATTATAAAAAGGACAGGGCAATCAATACACAGGGAAATAATGTTACTGTTATTTATAAAAAGGACAGGGCAATCAATACACAGGGAAATAATGTTACTGTTAATTATAAAAAGGACTGGGAACTCTATACACAGGGATATAATGTTACTGTCATCTCTAAAAAGAACAGGGCATTCAATATGCAGGGAAATAATGTTACTGTTATTTATAAAAAAGGACAGGGCAATCAATAGACAGGGGAATAATGTTACTGTTAATTATAAAAAGGACAGTGCAATCAATACACAGGGAAATAATGTTACAGTTAATTATAAAAAGGACAGGGCAATCAATACACAGGGAAATAATGTTACTGTTAATTATAAAAAGGACAGTGCAATCAATACACAGGGAAATAATGTTACTGTTAATTATAAAAAGGACAGGGCAATCAATACACAGGGAAATAATGTTACTGTTAATTAAAAAAAAGGACAGTGCAATCAATAAACAGGGAAATAATGTTACTGTTATTTATAAAAAGGACAGGGCAATCAATACACAGGGAAATAATGTTACTGTTAATTATAAAAAGGACAGGGCAATCAATACACAGGGAAATAATGTTACTGTTATTTATAAAAAAGGACAGGGCAATCAATATACAGGGAAATAATGTTACTGTTATTTATAAAAAAGGACAGGGCAATCAATACACAGGGAAATAATGTTACTGTTAATTATAAAAAGGACAGTGCAATCAATACACAGGGAAATAATGTTACTGTTATTTATAAAACGGACAGGGCAATAAATACATAGAGAATAATGTTACTGTTATTTATAAAAAGGACAGGGCAATCAATAGACAGGGAAATAATGTGACTGTTATTTATAAAAAAGGGCAGGGCAATCAATACACAGGGAAATAATGTTACTGTTATTTATAAAAAGGAAAGGGCAATCAATGTAAAGGGAAATAATGTTACTGTTATTTATAAAAAAGGACAGGGCAATCAATACACAGGGAAATAATGTCCCTGTTAATTATAAAAAGGACAGTGCAATCAATACACAGGGAAATAATGTTACTGTTAATTATAAAAAGGACAGGGCAATCAATACACAGGGAAATAATGTTACTGTTATTTATAAAAAAGGACAGGGCAATCAATATACAGGGAAATAATGTTACTGTTATTTATAAAAAAGGACAGGGCAATCAATACACAGGGAAATAATGTCACTGTTAATTATAAAAAGGACAGTGCAATCAATACACAGGGAAATAATGTTACTGTTATTTATAAAAAAGGACAGGGCAATCAATACACAGGGAAATAATGTTACTGTTAATTATAAAAAGGACAGTGCAATCAATACACAGGGAAATAATGTTACTGTTATTTATAAAACGGACAGGGCAATAAATACATAGAGAATAATGTTACTGTTATTTATAAAAAGGACAGGGCAATCAACAGACAGGGAAATAATGTGACTGTTATTTATAAATAAGGGCAGGGCAATCAATACACAGGGAAATAATGTTACTGTTATTTATAAAAAAGGACAGGAGAATCAATACACAGGGAAATAATGTTACTGTTAATTATAAAAAGGACACTGCAATCTATACACAGGGAAATAATGTTGCTGTTATTTATATAAAGAACAGGGCAATCAATACACAGAGAATAATGTTACTGTCATTTATAAAAACGGACAGGGCAATCAATATACAAGGAAATAATGTTACTGTGATCTATAAAAAGGACAGGGCATTCAATATGCAGGGAAATAATGTTACTGTTATTTATATTAAGTACAGGGCAATCAATACACAGAGAATAATGTTACTGTCATTTATAAAAACTGACAGTGCAATCAATACATAGGGAAATAATGTTACTGATATTTATATAAAGGACAGGGCAATCTATAAACAGGGAAATTATGTTGCTGTTAATTATAAAAAGGACAGGTCAAGCAATATTCAGGGAAATAATATTACTGTTATTTATAAAAAGGACAGGGCAATCAATATACAGGGAAATAATGTTACTGTTAATTATAAAAAGGACAGGGCAATCAATACACAGGGAAATAATGTTACTGTTATTTATAAAAAGGACAGGGCAATCAATACACAGGGAAATAATGTTACTGTTAATTATAAAAAGGACTGGGAAATCTATACACAGGGATATAATGTTACTGTCATCTCTAAAAAGGACAGGGCATTCAATATGCAGGGAAATAATGTTACTGTTATTTATAAAAAAGGACAGGGCAATCAATAGACAGGGGAATAATGTTACTGTTAATTATAAAAAGGACAGTGCAATCAATACACAGGGAAATAATGTTACAGTTAATTATAAAAAGGACAGGGCAATCAATACACAGGGAAATAATGTTACTGTTAATTATAAAAAGGACAGTGCAATCAATACACAGGGAAATAATGTTACTGTTAATTATAAAAAGGACAGGGCAATCAATACACAGGGAAATAATATTACTGTTAATTATAAAAAGGTCAGGGCAATCAATACACAGGGAAATAATGTTACTGTTATTTATAAAAAAGGACAGGGCAATCAATATACAGGGAAATAATGTTACTGTTATTTATAAAAAAGGACAGGGCAATCAATACACAGGGAAATAATGTTACTGTTAACTATAAAAAGGACAGTGCAATCAATACACAGGGAAATAATGTTACTGTTATTTATAAAACGGACAGGGCAATCAATACACAGGGAAATAATGTTACTGTTATTTATAAAAAGGAAAGGGCAATCAACGTAAAGGGAAATAATATTACTGTTATTTATAAAAAAGGACAGGGCAAACAATACACAGGGAAATAATGTTCCTGTTAATTATAAAAAGGACAGTGCAATCAATACACAGGGAAATAATGTTACTGTTAATTATAAAAAGGACAGGGCAATCAATACACAGGGAAATAATGTTACTGTTATTTATAAAAAAGGACAGGGCAATCAATATACAGGGAAATAATGTTACTGTTATTTATAAAAAAGGAAAGGGCAATCAATACACAGGGAAATAATGTCACTGTTAATTATAAAAAGGACAGTGCAATCAATACACAGGGAAATAATGTTACTGTTATTTATAAAAAAGGACAGGGCAATCAATACACAGGGAAATAATGTTACTGTTAATTATAAAAAGGACAGGGCAATAAATACATAGAGAATAATGTTACTGTTATTAATAAAAAGGACAGGGCAATCAACAGACAGGGAAATAATGTGACTGTTATTTATAAAAAAGGGCAGGGCAATCAATACACAGGGAAATAATGTTACTGTTATTTATAAAAAAGGGCAGGGCAATCAATACACAGGGAAATAATGTTACTGTTATTTATAAAAAAGGACAGGAGAATCAATACACAGGGAAATAATGTTACTGTTAATTATAAAAAGGACACTGCAATCTATACACAGGGAAATAATGTTGCTGTTATTTATATAAAGAACAGGGCAATCAATACACAGAGAATAATGTTACTGTCATTTATAAAAACGGACAGGGCAATCAATATACTGGGAAATAATGTTACTGTCATCTATAAAAAGGACAGGGCATTCAATATGCAGGGAAATAATGTTACTGTTATTTATATTAAGTACAGGGCAATCAATACACAGAGAATAATGTTACTGTCATTTATAAAAACGGACAGTGCAATCAATACATAGGGAAATAATGTTACTGATATTTATATAAAGGACAGGGCAATCTATAAACAGGGAAATTATGTTGCTGTTAATTATAAAAAGGACAGGTCAAGCAATATTCAGGGAAATAATGTTACTGTTATTTATAAAAAGGACAGGGCAATCAATATACAGGGAAATAATGTTACTGTTAATTATAAAAAGGACAGGGCAATCAATACACAGGGAAATAATGTTACTGTTATTTATAAAAAGGACAGGGCAATCAATACACAGGGAAATAATGTTACTGTTAATTATAAAAAGGACAGGGCAATCAATACACAGGGAAATAATGTTACTGTTATTTATAAAAAAGGACAGGGCAATCAATATACAGGGAAATAATGTTACTGTTATTTATAAAAAAGGACAGGGCAATCAATACACAGGGAAATAATGTTACTGTTAATTATAAAAAGGACAGTGCAATCAATACACAGGGAAATAATGTTACTGTTATTTATAAAACGGACAGGGCAATAAATACATAGAGAATAATGTTACTGTTATTTATAAAAAGGACAGGGCAATCAATAGACAGGGAAATAATGTGACTGTTATTTATAAAAAAGGGCAGGGCAATCAATACACAGGGAAATAATGTTACTGTTATTTATAAAAAGGAAAGGGCAATCAATGTAAAGGGAAATAATGTTACTGTTATTTATAAAAAAGGACAGGGCAATCAATACACAGGGAAATAATGTTCCTGTTAATTATAAAAAGGACAGTGCAATCAATACACAGGGAAATAATGTCACTGTTAATTATAAAAAGGACAGGGCAATCAATACACAGGGAAATAATGTTACTGTTATTTATAAAAAAGGACAGGGCAATCAATACACAGGGAAATAATGTTACTGTTAATTATAAAAAGGACAGTGCAATCAATACACAGGGAAATAATGTTACTGTTATTTATAAAACGGACAGGGCAATAAATACATAGAGAATAATGTTACTGTTATTTATAAAAAGGACAGGGCAATCAACAGACAGGGAAATAATGTGACTGTTATTTATAAATAAGGGCAGGGCAATCAATACACAGGGAAATAATGTTACTGTTATTTATAAAAAAGGACAGGAGAATCAATACACAGGGAAATAATGTTACTGTTAATTATAAAAAGGACACTGCAATCTATACACAGGGAAATAATGTTGCTGTTATTTATATAAAGAACAGGGCAATCAATACACAGAGAATAATGTTACTGTCATTTATAAAAACGGACAGGGCAATCAATATACAAGGAAATAATGTTACTGTGATCTATAAAAAGGACAGGGCATTCAATATGCAGGGAAATAATGTTACTGTTATTTATATTAAGTACAGGGCAATCAATACACAGAGAATAATGTTACTGTCATTTATAAAAACTGACAGTGCAATCAATACATAGGGAAATAATGTTACTGATATTTATATAAAGGACAGGGCAATCTATAAACAGGGAAATTATGTTGCTGTTAATTATAAAAAGGACAGGTCAAGCAATATTCAGGGAAATAATGTTACTGTTATTTATAAAAAGGACAGGGCAATCAATATACAGGGAAATAATGTTACTGTTAATTATAAAAAGGACAGGGCAATCAATACACAGGGAAATAATGTTACTGTTATTTATAAAAAGGACAGGGCAATCAATACACAGGGAAATAATGTTACTGTTAATTATAAAAAGGACTGGGAAATCTATACACAGGGATATAATGTTACTGTCATCTCTAAAAAGGACAGGGCATTCAATATGCAGGGAAATAATGTTACTGTTATTTATAAAAAAGGACAGGGCAATCAATAGACAGGGGAATAATGTTACTGTTAATTATAAAAAGGACAGTGCAATCAATACACAGGGAAATAATGTTACAGTTAATTATAAAAAGGACAGGGCAATCAATACACAGGGAAATAATGTTACTGTTAATTATAAAAAGGACAGTGCAATCAATACACAGGGAAATAATGTTACTGTTAATTATAAAAAGGACAGGGCAATCAATACACAGGGAAATAATATTACTGTTAATTATAAAAAGGTCAGGGCAATCAATACACAGGGAAATAATGTTACTGTTATTTATAAAAAAGGACAGGGCAATCAATATACAGGGAAATAATGTTACTGTTATTTATAAAAAAGGACAGGGCAATCAATACACAGGGAAATAATGTTACTGTTAACTATAAAAAGGACAGTGCAATCAATACACAGGGAAATAATGTTACTGTTATTTATAAAACGGACAGGGCAATCAATACACAGGGAAATAATGTTACTGTTATTTATAAAAAGGAAAGGGCAATCAACGTAAAGGGAAATAATATTACTGTTATTTATAAAAAAGGACAGGGCAAACAATACACAGGGAAATAATGTTCCTGTTAATTATAAAAAGGACAGTGCAATCAATACACAGGGAAATAATGTTACTGTTAATTATAAAAAGGACAGGGCAATCAATACACAGGGAAATAATGTTACTGTTATTTATAAAAAAGGACAGGGCAATCAATATACAGGGAAATAATGTTACTGTTATTTATAAAAAAGGAAAGGGCAATCAATACACAGGGAAATAATGTCACTGTTAATTATAAAAAGGACAGTGCAATCAATACACAGGGAAATAATGTTACTGTTATTTATAAAAAAGGACAGGGCAATCAATACACAGGGAAATAATGTTACTGTTAATTATAAAAAGGACAGGGCAATAAATACATAGAGAATAATGTTACTGTTATTAATAAAAAGGACAGGGCAATCAACAGACAGGGAAATAATGTGACTGTTATTTATAAAAAAGGGCAGGGCAATCAATACACAGGGAAATAATGTTACTGTTATTTATAAAAAAGGGCAGGGCAATCAATACACAGGGAAATAATGTTACTGTTATTTATAAAAAAGGACAGGAGAATCAATACACAGGGAAATAATGTTACTGTTAATTATAAAAAGGACACTGCAATCTATACACAGGGAAATAATGTTGCTGTTATTTATATAAAGAACAGGGCAATCAATACACAGAGAATAATGTTACTGTCATTTATAAAAACGGACAGGGCAATCAATATACTGGGAAATAATGTTACTGTCATCTATAAAAAGGACAGGGCATTCAATATGCAGGGAAATAATGTTACTGTTATTTATATTAAGTACAGGGCAATCAATACACAGAGAATAATGTTACTGTCATTTATAAAAACGGACAGTGCAATCAATACATAGGGAAATAATGTTACTGATATTTATATAAAGGACAGGGCAATCTATAAACAGGGAAATTATGTTGCTGTTAATTATAAAAAGGACAGGTCAAGCAATATTCAGGGAAATAATGTTACTGTTATTTATAAAAAGGACAGGGCAATCAATATACAGGGAAATAATGTTACTGTTAATTATAAAAAGGACAGGGCAATCAATACACAGGGAAATAATGTTACTGTTATTTATAAAAAGGACAGGGCAATCAATACACAGGGAAATAATGTTACTGTTAATTATAAAAAGGACAGGGCAATCAATACACAGGGAAATAATGTTACTGTTATTTATAAAAAAGGACAGGGCAATCAATATACAGGGAAATAATGTTACTGTTATTTATAAAAAAGGACAGGGCAATCAATACACAGGGAAATAATGTTACTGTTAATTATAAAAAGGACAGTGCAATCAATACACAGGGAAATAATGTTACTGTTATTTATAAAACGGACAGGGCAATAAATACATAGAGAATAATGTTACTGTTATTTATAAAAAGGACAGGGCAATCAATAGACAGGGAAATAATGTGACTGTTATTTATAAAAAAGGGCAGGGCAATCAATACACAGGGAAATAATGTTACTGTTATTTATAAAAAGGAAAGGGCAATCAATGTAAAGGGAAATAATGTTACTGTTATTTATAAAAAAGGACAGGGCAATCAATACACAGGGAAATAATGTTCCTGTTAATTATAAAAAGGACAGTGCAATCAATACACAGGGAAATAATGTTACTGTTAATTATAAAAAGGACAGGGCAATCAATACACAGGGAAATAATGTTACTGTTATTTATAAAAAAAGACAGGGCAATCAATATACAGGGAAATAATGTTACTGTTATTTATAAAAAATGACAGGGCAATCAATACACAGGGAAATAATGTTACTGTTATTTATAAAAAAGGACAGGGCAATCAATACACAGGGAAATAATGTTACTGTTAATTATAAAAAGGACAGTGCAATCAATACACAGGGAAATAATGTTACTGTTATTTATAAAACGGACAGGGCAATAAATACATAGAGAATAATGTTACTGTTATTAATAAAAAGGACAGGGCAATCAATATACAGGGAAATAATGTTACTGTTATTTATAAAAAGGACACTGCAATCTATACACAGGGAAATAATGTTGCTGTTATTTATAAAAAAGGACAGGGCAATCAATATACAGGGAAATAATGTTACTGTTATTTATAAAAAAGTACAGGGCAATCAATACACAGGGAAATAATGTTACTGTTAATTATAAAAAGGACAGTGCAATCAATACACAGGGAAATAATGTTACTGTTATTTATAAAAAAGGACAGGGCAATCAATACACAGGGAAATAATGTTACTGTTATTTATAAAAAGGACACTGCAATCTATACACAGGGAAATAATGTTGCTGTTATTTATAAAAAAGGGCAGGGCAATCAATACACAGGGAAATAATGTTACTGTTATTTATAAAAAGGACACTGCAATCTATACACAGGGAAATAATGTTGCTGTTATTTATATAAAGAACAGGGCAATCAATACACAGAGAATAATTTTACTGTCATTTATAAAAACGGACAGGGCAATCAATATACAGGGAAATAATGTTACTGTCATCTATAAAAAAGGACAGGGCATTCAATATGCAGGGAAATAATGTTACTGTTATTTATATTAAGTACAGGGCTATCAATACACAGAGAATAATGTTACTGTCATTTATAAAAACGGACAGTGCAATCAATACATAGGGAAATAATGTTACTGATATTTATATAAAGGACAGGGCAATCTATAAACAGGGAAATTATGTTGCTGTTAATTATAAAAAGGACAGGTCAAGCAATATTCAGGGAAATAATGTTACTGTTATTTATAAAAAGGACAGGGCAATCAATATACAGGGAAATAATGTTACTGTTAATTATAAAAAGGACAGGGCAATCAATACACAGGGAAATAATGTTACTGTTATTTATAAAAAGGACAGGGCAATCAATACACAGGGAAATAATGTTACTGTTAATTATAAAAAGGACTGGGAAATCTATACACAGGGATATAATGTTACTGTCATCTCTAAAAAGAACAGGGCATTCAATATGCAGGGAAATAATGTTACTGTTATTTATAAAAAAGGACAGGGCAATCAATGTAAAGGGAAATAATGTTACTGTTATTCATAAAAAAGGACAGGGCAATCAATACACAGGGAAATAATGTTCCTGTTAATTATAAAAAGGACAGTGCAATCAATACACAGGGAAATAATGTTACTGTTAATTATAAAAAGGACAGGGCAATCAATACACAGGGAAATAATGTTACTGTTATTTATAAAAAAGGACAGGGCAATCAATATACAGGGAAATAATGTTACTGTTATTTATAAAAAAGGACAGGGCAATCAATACACAGGGAAATAATGTCACTGTTAATTATAAAAAGGACAGTGCAATCAATACACAGGGAAATAATGTTACTGTTATTTATAAAAAAGGACAGGGCAATCAATACACAGGAAATAATGTTACTGTTAATTATAAAAAGGACAGTGCAATCAATACACAGGGAAATAATGTTACTGTTATTTATAAAACGGACAGGGCAATAAATACATAGAGAATAATGTTACTGTTATTTATAAAAAGGACAGGGCAATCAACAGACAGGGAAATAATGTGACTGTTATTTATAAATAAGGGCAGGGCAATCAATACACAGGGAAATAATGTTACTGTTATTTATAAAAAAGGACAGGAGAATCAATACACAGGGAAATAATGTTACTGTTAATTATAAAAAGGACACTGCAATCTATACACAGGGAAATAATGTTGCTGTTATTTATATAAAGAACAGGGCAATCAATACACAGAGAATAATGTTACTGTCATTTCTAAAAACGGACAGGGCAATCAATATACAAGGAAATAATGTTACTGTGATCTATAAAAAGGACAGGGCATTCAATATGCATGGCAATAATGTTACTGTTATTTATATTAAGTACAGGGCAATCAATACACAGAGAATAATGTTACTGTCATTTATAAAAACGGACAGTGCAATCAATAAATAGGGAAATAATGTTACTGATATTTATATAAAGGACAGGGCAATCTATAAACAGGGAAATTATGTTGCTGTTAATTATAAAAAGGACAGGTCAAGCAATATTCAGGGAAATAATGTTACTGTTATTTATAAAAAGGACAGGGCAATCAATATACAGGGAAATAATGTTACTGTTAATTATAAAAAGGACAGGGCAATCAATACACAGGGAAATAATGTTACTGTTATTTATAAAAAGGACAGGGCAATCAATACACAGGGAGTTAATGTTACTGTTAATTATAAAAAGGACTGGGAAATCTATACACAGGGATATAATGTTACTGTCATCTCTAAAAAGGACAGGGCATTCAATATGCAGGGAAATAATGTTACTGTTATTTATAAAAAAGGACAGGGCAATCAATAGACAGGGGAATAATGTTACTGTTAATTATAAAAAGGACAGTGCAATCAATACACAGGGAAATAATGTTACAGTTAATTATAAAAAGGACAGGGCAATCAATACACAGGGAAATAATGTTACTGTTAATTATAAAAAGGACAGTGCAATCAATACACAGGGAAATAATGTTACTGTTAATTATAAAAAGGACAGGGCAATCAATACACAGGGAAATAATGTTACTGTTAATTATAAAAAGGACAGTGCAATCAATAAACAGGGAAATAATGTTACTGTTAATTATAAAAAGGACAGGGCAATCAATACACAGGGAAATAATATTACTGTTAATTATAAAAAGGACAGGGCAATCAATACACAGGGAAATAATGTTACTGTTATTTATAAAAAAGGACAGGGCAATCAATATACAGGGAAATAATGTTACTGTTATTTATAAAAAAGGACAGGGCAATCAATACACAGGGAAATAATGTTACTGTTAACTATAAAAAGGACAGTGCAATCAATACACAGGGAAATAATGTTACTGTTATTTATAAAACGGACAGGGCAATAAATACATAGAGAATAATGTTACTGTTATTTATAAAAAGGACAGGGCAATCAATAGACAGGGAAATAATGTGACTGTTATTTATAAAAAAGGGCAGGGCAATCAATACACAGGGAAATAATGTTACTGTTATTTATAAAAAGGAAAGGGCAATCAACGTAAAGGGAAATAATGTTACTGTTATTTATAAAAAAGGACAGGGCAAACAATACACAGGGAAATAATGTTCCTGTTAATTATAAAAAGGACAGTGCAATCAATACACAGGGAAATAATGTTACTGTTAATTATAAAAAGGACAGGGCAATCAATACACAGGGAAATAATGTTACTGTTATTTATAAAAAAGGACAGGGCAATCAATATACAGGGAAATAATGTTACTGTTATTTATAAAAAAGGAAAGGGCAATCAATACACAGGGAAATAATGTCACTGTTAATTATAAAAAGGACAGTGCAATCAATACACAGGGAAATAATGTTACTGTTATTTATAAAAAAGGACAGGGCAATCAATACACAGGGAAATAATGTTACTGTTAATTATAAAAAGGACAGGGCAATAAATACATAGAGAATAATGTTACTGTTATTAATAAAAAGGACAGGGCAATCAACAGACAGGGAAATAATGTGACTGTTATTTATAAAAAAGGGCAGGGCAATCAATACACAGGGAAATAATGTTACTGCTATTTATAAAAAAGGGCAGGGCAATCAATACACAGGGAAATAATGTTACTGTTATTTATAAAAAAGGACAGGAGAATCAATACACAGGGAAATAATGTTACTGTTAATTATAAAAAGGACACTGCAATCTATACACAGGGAAATAATGTTGCTGTTATTTATATAAAGAACAGGGCAATCAATACACAGAGAATAATGTTACTGTCATTTATAAAAACGGACAGGGCAATCAATATACTGGGAAATAATGTTACTGTCATCTATAAAAAGGACAGGGCATTCAATATGCAGGGAAATAATGTTACTGTTATTTCTATTAAGTACAGGGCAATCAATACACAGAGAATAATGTTACTGTCATTTATAAAAACGGACAGTGCAATCAATACATAGGGAAACAATGTTACTGATATTTATATAAAGGACAGGGCAATCTATAAACAGGGAAATTATGTTGCTGTTAAGTATAAAAAGGACAGGTCAAGCAATATTCAGGGAAATAATGTTACTGTTATTTATAAAAAGGACAGGGCAATCAATATACAGGGAAATAATGTTACTGTTAATTATAAAAAGGACAGGGCAATCAATACACAGGGAAATAATGTTACTGTTATTTATAAAAAGGACAGGGCAATCAATATGCAGGGAAATAATGTTACTGTTAATTATAAAAAGGACTGGGAAATCTATACACAGGGATATAATGTTACTGTCATCTCTAAAAAGGACAGGGCATTCAATATGCAGGGAAATAATGTTACTGTTATTTATAAAAAAGGACAGGGCAATCAATAGACAGGGGAATAATGTTACTGTTAATTATAAAAAGGACAGTGCAATCAATACACAGGGAAATAATGTTACAGTTAATTATAAAAAGGACAGGGCAATCAATACACAGGGAAATAATGTTACTGTTAATTATAAAAAGGACAGTGCAATCAATACACAGGGAAATAATGTTACTGTTAATTAAAAAAAGGACAGTGCAATCAATAAACAGGGAAATAATGTTACTGTTATTTATAAAAAGGACAGGGCAATCAATACACAGGGAAATAATGTTACTGTTAATTATAAAAAGGACAGGGCAATCAATACACAGGGAAATAATGTTACTGTTATTTATAAAAAAGGACAGGGCAATCAATATACAGGGAAATAATGTTACTGTTATTTATAAAAAAGGACAGGGCAATCAATACACAGGGAAATAATGTTACTGTTAATTATAAAAAGGACAGTGCAATCAATACACAGGGTAATAATGTTACTGTTATTTATAAAACGGACAGGGCAATCTATAGACTGGGAAATAATGTGACTGTTATTTATAAAAAAGGGCAGGGCAATCAATACACAGGGAAATAATGTTACTGTTATTTATAAAAAGGAAAGGGCAATCAATGTAAAGGGAAATAATGTTACTGTTATTTATAAAAAAGGACAGGGCAATCAATACACAGGGAAATAATGTTCCTGTTAATTATAAAAAGGACAGTGCAATCAATACACAGGGAAATAATGTTACTGTTAATTATAAAAAGGACAGGGCAATCAATAGACAGGGAAATAATGTTACTGTTATTTATAAAAAAAGACAGGGCAATCAATATACAGGGAAATAATGTTACTGTTATTTATAAAAAAGGACAGGGCAATCAATACACAGGGAAATAATGTTACTGTTATTTATAAAAAAGGACAGGGCAATCAATACACAGGGAAATAATGTTACTGTTAATTATAAAAAGGACAGTGCAATCAATACACAGGGAAATAATGTTACTGTTATTTATAAAACGGACAGGGCAATAAATACATAGAGAATAATGTTACTGTTATTAATAAAAAGGACAGGGCAATCAACAGACAGGGAAATAATGTGACTGTTATTTATAAAAAAGGGCAGGGCAATCAATACACAGGGAAATAATGTTACTGTTATTTATAAAAAGGACACTGCAATCTATACACAGGGAAATAATGTTGCTGTTATTTATATAAAGAACAGTGCAATCAGTACACAGAGAATAATGTTACTGTCATTTATAAAAACGGACAGGGCAATCAATATACAGGGAAATAATGTTACTGTCATCTATAAAAAGGACAGGGCATTCAATATGCAGGGAAATAATGTTACTGTTATTTATATTAAGTACAGGGCTATCAATACACAGAGAATAATGTTACTGTCATTTATAAAAACGGACAGTGCAATCAATACATAGGGAAATAATGTTACTGATATTTATATAAAGGACAGGGCAATCTATAAACAGGGAAATTATGTTGCTGTTAATTATAAAAAGGACAGGTCAAGCAATATTCAGGGAAATAATGTTACTGTTATTTATAAAAAGGACAGGGCAATCAATATACAGGGAAATAATGTTACAGTTAATTATAAAAAGGACAGGGCAATCAATACACAGGGAAATAATGTTACTGTTATTTATAAAAAGGACAGGGCAATCAATACACAGGGAAATAATGTTACTGTTAATTATAAAAAGGACTGGGAAATCTATACACAGGGATATAATGTTACTGTCATCTCTAAAAAGGACAGGGCATTCAATATGCAGGGAAATAATGTTACTGTTATTTATAAAAAAGGACAGGGCAATCAATAGACAGGGGAATAATGTTACTGTTAATTATAAAAAGGACAGTGCAATCAATACACAGGGAAATAATGTTACAATTAATTATAAAAAGGACAGGGCAATCAATACACAGGGAAATAATGTTACTGTTAATTATAAAAAGGACAGTGCAATCAATACACAGGGAAATAATGTTACTGTTAATTATAAAAAGGACAGGGCAATCAATACACAGGGAAATAATGTTACTGTTAATTATAAAAAGGACAGTGCAATCAATAAACAGGGAAATAATGTTACTGACATTTATAAAAACGGACAGGGCAATCAATATACAGGGAAATAATGTTACTGTCATCTATAAAAAGGACAGGGCATTCAATATGCAGGGAAATAATGTTACTGTTATTTATATTAAGTACAGGGCAATCAATACACAGAGAATAATTTTACTGTTATTTATAAAAAGGACAGGGCAATCAATACATAGGGAAATAATGTTACTGATATTTATATAAAGGACAGGGCAATCAATACACAGGGAAATAATGTTACTGTTAATTATAAAAAGGACAGGGCAATCAATACACAGGGAAATAATGTTACTGTTATTTATAAAAAAGGACAGGGCAATCAATATACAGGGAAATAATGTTACTGTTATTTATAAAAAAGGACAGGGCAATCAATACACAGGGAAATAATGTTACTGTTAATTGTAAAAAGGACAGTGCAATCAATACACAGGGAAATAATGTTACTGTTATTTATAAAACGGACAGGGCAATAAATACATAGAGAATAATGTTACTGTTATTTATAAAAAGGACAGGGCAATCAATAGACTGGGAAATAATGTGACTGTTATTTATAAAAAAGGGCAGGGCAATCAATACACAGGGAAATAATGTTACTGTTATTTATAAAAAGGAAAGGGCAATCAATGTAAAGGGAAATAATGTTACTGTTATTTATAAAAAAGGACAGGGCAATCAATACACAGGGAAATAATGTTCCTGTTAATTATAAAAAGGACAGTGCAATCAATACACAGGGAAATAATGTTACTGTTAATTATAAAAAGGACAGGGCAATCAATAGACAGGGAAATAATGTTACTGTTATTTATAAAAAAAGACAGGGCAATCAATATACAGGGAAATAATGTTACTGTTATTTATAAAAAAGGACAGGGCAATCAATACACAGGGAAATAATGTTACTGTTATTTATAAAAAAGGACAGGGCAATCAATACACAGGGAAATAATGTTACTGTTAATTATAAAAAGGACAGTGCAATCAATACACAGGGAAATAATGTTACTGTTATTTATAAAACGGACAGGGCAATAAATACATAGAGAATAATGTTACTGTTATTAATAAAAAGGACAGGGCAATCAACAGACAGGGAAATAATGTGACTGTTATTTATAAAAAAGGGCAGGGCAATCAATACACAGGGAAATAATGTTACTGTTATTTATAAAAAGGACACTGCAATCTATACACAGGGAAATAATGTTGCTGTTATTTATATAAAGAACAGGGCAATCAATACACAGAGAATAATGTTACTGTCATTTATAAAAACGGACAGGGCAATCAATATACAGGGAAATAATGTTACTGTCATCTATAAAAAGGACAGGGCATTCAATATGCAGGGAAATAATGTTACTGTTATTTATATTAAGTACAGGGCTATCAATACACAGAGAATAATGTTACTGTCATTTATAAAAACGGACAGTGCAATCAATACATAGGGAAATAATGTTACTGATATTTATATAAAGGACAGGGCAATCTATAAACAGGGAAATTATGTTGCTGTTAATTATAAAAAGGACAGGTCAAGCAATATTCAGGGAAATAATGTTACTGTTATTTATAAAAAGGACAGGGCAATCAATATACAGGGAAATAATGTTACTGTTAATTATAAAAAGGACAGGGCAATCAATACACAGGGAAATAATGTTACTGTTATTTATAAAAAGGACAGGGCAATCAATACACAGGGAAATAATGTTACTGTTAATTATAAAAAGGACTGGGAAATCTATACACAGGGATATAATGTTACTGTCATCTCTAAAAAGGACAGGGCATTCAATATGCAGGGAAATAATGTTACTGTTATTTATAAAAAAGGACAGGGCAATCAATAGACAGGGGAATAATGTTACTGTTAATTATAAAAAGGACAGTGCAATCAATACACAGGGAAATAATGTTACAGTTAATTATAAAAAGGACAGGGCAATCAATACACAGGGAAATAATGTTACTGTTAATTATAAAAAGGACAGTGCAATCAATACACAGGGAAATAATGTTACTGTTAATTATAAAAAGGACAGGGCAATCAATACACAGGGAAATAATGTTACTGTTAATTATAAAAAGGACAGTGCAATCAATAAACAGGGAAATAATGTTACTGTCATTTATAAAAACGGACAGGGCAATCAATATACAGGGAAATAATGTTACTGTCATCTATAAAAAGGACAGGGCATTCAATATGCAGGGAAATAATGTTACTGTTATTTATATTAAGTACAGGGCAATCAATACACAGAGAATAATTTTACTGTTATTTATAAAAAGGACAGGGCAATCAATACATAGGGAAATAATGTTACTGATATTTATATAAAGGACAGGGCAATCTATACACAGGGAAATGATGTTGCTGTTAATTATAAAATGGACAGGTCAAGCAATATTCAGGGAAATAATGTTACTGTTATTTATAAAAAGGACAGGGCAATCAATATACAGGGAAATAATGTTACTGTTAATTATAAAAAGGACAGGGCAATCAATACACAGGGAAATAATGTTACTGTTATTTATAAAAAGGACAGGGCAATCAATACACAGGGAAATAATGTTACTGTTAATTATAAAAAGGACTGGGAAATCTATACTCAGGGATGTAATGTTACTGTCATCTCTAAAAAGGACAGGGCATTCAATATGCAGGGAAATAATGTTACTGTTATTTATAAAAAAGGACAGGGCAATCAATAGACAGGTGAATAATGTTACTGTTAATTATAAAAAGGACAGTGCAATCAATACACAGGGAAATAATGTTACAGTTAATTATAAAAAGGACAGGGCAATCAATACACAGGGAAATAATGTTACTGTTAATTATAAAAAGGACAGTGCAATCAATACACAGGGAAATAATGTTACTGTTAATTATAAAAAGGACAGGGCAATCAATACACAGGGAAATAATGTTACTGTTAATTATAAAAAGGACAGTGCAATCAATAAACAGGGAAATAATGTTACTGTTAATTATAAAAAGGACAGGGCAATCAATAGACAGGGAAATAATGTTACTGTTAATTATAAAAAGGACAGTGCAATCAATACACAGGGAAATAATGTTACTGTTATTTATAAAACGGACAGGGCAATAAATACATAGAGAATAATGTTACTGTTATTTATAAAAAGGACAGGGCAATCAATAGACAGGGAAATAATGTGACTGTTATTTATAAAAAAGGGCAGGGCAATCAATACACAGGGAAATAATGTTACTGTTATTTATAAAAAGGAAAGGGCAATCAATGTAAAGGGAAATAATGTTACTGTTATTTATAAAAAAGGACAGGGCAATCAATACACAGGGAAATAATGTTCCTGTTAATTATAAAAAGGACAGTGCAATCAATACACAGGGAAATAATGTTACTGTTAATTATAAAAAGGACAGGGCAATCAATACACAGGGAAATAATGTTACTGTTATTTATAAAAAAGGACAGGGCAATCAATATACAGGGAAATAATGTTACTGTTATTTATAAAAAAAGGACAGGGCAATCAATACACAGGGAAATAATGTCACTGTTAATTATAAAAAGGACAGTGCAATCAATACACAGGGAAATAATGTTACTGTTATTTATAAAACAGACAGGGCAATAAATACATAGAGAATAATGTTACTGTTATTTATAAAAAGGACAGGGCAATCAATAGACAGGGAAATAATGTGACTGTTATTTCTAAAAAAGGGCAGGGCAATCAATACACAGGGAAATAATGTTACTGTTATTTATAAAATGGAAAGGGCAATCAATGTAAAGGGAAATAATGTTACTGTTATTTATAAAATGGAAAGGGCAATCAATGTAAAGGGAAATAATGTTACTGTTATTTATAAAAAAGGACAGGGCAATCAATATACAGGGAAATAATGTTACTGTTAATTATAAAAAGGACAGGGCAATCTATACACAGGAAAATAATGTTACCGTTATTTATAAAAAGGACAGGGCAATCAAGACACAGTGAAATAATGTAACTGTTATTTATAAAAAGGACAAGGGCAATCAATACACAGGGAAATAATGTTACTGTTATTTATAAAAACGACAGGGCAATCAATATACAGGGAAATAATGTTACTGTTATTTATAAAAAGGAAAGGGCAATCAATATAAAGGGAAATAATGTTACTGTTATTTATAAAAAAGGACAGGGCAATCAGTACACAGGGAAATAATGTTACTGTTATTTATAAAAACGACAGGGCAATCAATATACAGGGAAATAATGTTACTGTTATTTATAAAAAGGAAAGGGCAATCAATATAAAGGGAAATAATGTTACTGTTATTTATAAAAAGGACAGGTCAAGCAATCTATGCACAGGGAAATAATGTTACTGTTAATTCTTAAAAGGACAGGGCAATCTATACACAGGGAAATAATGTTACTGTTAATTATAAAAAGGACAGGGCAATCAAGACACAGGGAAATAATGTTACTGTTATTTTTAAAAAAGACAGGGCAATCAATACACATGGAAATAATGTTACTGTTAATTATAATAAGGACAGGCAATCAATATACAGGGAAATAATGTTACTGTTTTTTATAAAAAAGACAGGGCATTCAATGCACAGGGAAATAATTGTACTGTTATTTATAAAAAGGACAGGGCAATCAGGACGGCAAAGGACGGAGAATACTTGGCATCAGGTGGCAGGACTATATCTCCAACACAGAAGTCCTTGAAGCGGCCAACACCCCCAGCTTATACACACTACTGAGTCAGCGGCGCTTGAGATGGCTTGGCCATGTGAGCCGCATGGAAGATGGCAGGATCCCCAAAGACACATTGTACAGCGAGCTCGCCACTGGTATCAGACCCACCGGCCGTCCATGTCTCCGTTATAAAGACGTCTGAAAACGCGACATGAAATCGTGTGACATTGATCACAAGTCGTGGGAGTCAGTTGCCAGCATTCGCCAGAGCTGGCGGGCAGCCATAAAGACAGGGCTAAATTGTGGCGAGTCGAAGAGACTTAGTAGTTGGCGGGAAAAAAGACAGAGGCGCAAGGGGAGAGCCAACTGTGCAACAGCCCCAACAAACAAATTTCTCTGCAGCACCTGTGGAAGAGCCTGTCACTCCAGAATTGGCCTTTATAGCCACTCCAGGCGCTGCTTCACAAACCACTGACCACCTCCAGGCGCGTATCCATTGTCTCTCGAGATAAGGAGGCCCAAAAGAAAGAAAAAAAAAAGAATCAATACAGAGGGAAATAATGTCACTGTTATTTATATAAAGGACAGGGCAATCTATACACAGGGTAATTATGCTGCTGTTAATTAAAAAAAGGACAGGTCAAGCAATATTCAGGGAAATAATGTAACTGTTATTTATGAAAAGGACAGGGCAATCAATATACAGGGAAATAATGTTACTGTTAATTATAAAAAGGACAGGGCAATCAATACACAGGGAAATAATGTTACTGTTATTTATAAAAAGGACAGGGCAATCAATAGACAGGGAAATAATGTTACTGTTAATTATAAAAAGGACAGGGAAATCTATACACAGGGATATAATGTTACTGTTATTTATAAAAAGACCAGGCCAATCTATACACAGGGGAATAGTGTTACAGAAAACGAGAGAAAAAGGTCATCGTAATCAATACGCAGGTGAATAATGGCACTGTCAGTTATGAAACTGGACATGATAATACTCAGTGTATCATTCATGTTTTGAGATGCAGCACTGAAAGAGACCCTTCGACCCACCGAGTCTGTGCTGACCAACAACCACCCATTTATACTAACCCAACAGTAATCCCATATTCCCTGTCACCAACCTCCACTAGGGGCAATTTTCATTGGCCAATTTACTTATCAACGTGCAAGTCTTTGGCTGTGGGAGAAAGCAGGAGCACCAGGTGCAAACCCGCACGGTCACAGGGAGAACCTGCAAACTTTGCATCGGCAATATCAAGAATCGAACCCGGGTCCTTCAAGCTGTGAGGCTGCAGTGCTAACCACTGCACCACTGTGTTAATTATGAAACATGACATGGGCAACCATAAACAGGGAAATTTTGTTACTGTTAATTATAAAACAGGGCACGATAAACAATGGGCAGGGAATAATGTTATTGTTAATCTTTTGATGGCCATGACAATCAATACAAAGGAAAATAATGTCACTGTTAATTATAGAACAGGACATGGCAATCAGGACACAGAGGAATAGAGTTACAGTTAATTACAAAACAGGGCATCATAATCAATTCTCAGGGGAATAATGTTACCCGTAATTATAAAACAGGTCATGATAATACACAGTGGAATAATATTTTTGTTAATTATAAAACAGGACATGAAAACATTAGACAGGGGAATAATGTTCCGGTTAACTGTGAAACAGGACATGGCATTTAGCACACAGGGGAATAATGCCTTGTTGAAGTATAAACTATGGCAAGATGCTCAATACACAGGCGAATAATGTTACTGTAAGACAGGACATAATAATCAATACACGGGGAAATAATATTACTGCTCAATATGAAGCAGAACATGATAATTAAGACACAGGTGAATAATGCTATGGTGAATTGCAAAACAGGACAAGATAATCAATACAACAGGCGAATAATGTTACTGTTAATTATCAAACAGTACTTGGCAATCACTGCAAGAAGGAATAATGTTACTGTTATTTATAAAACGGACAGGGCAATCAATACACAAAGAATAATGTTGCTGTTATTTATGAAAAGGACAGGGCAATCAATATACATGGAAATAATCTCACTGTCATCTGTAAAAAAGGACAGGAGAATCAATACACAGGGAAATAATGTGACTGTTAATTATAAAAAGGACACTGCAATCTATGCACAGGGAAATAATGTTGCTGTTATTTATAAAAAGAACAGGGCAATCAATACACAGGGAAATAATGTGACTGTTATTTATAAAACGGACAGGGCAATCAATACACAGAGAATAATGTTACTGTCATTTATAAAAACGGACAGGGCAATCAATACACTGGGAAATACTGTTACTGTCATCTATAAAAAGGACAGGGCGTTCAATATGCAGGGAAATAATGTTACTGTTATTTATAAAAATGGACAGGGCAATCAATATACAGGGAAATAATGTTACTGTTATTTATAAAAAAGGACAGGGCAATCAATAGACAGGGAAATAATGTTACTGTTAATTATAAAAGGGACAGGGCAATCTATACACAGGGAAATAATGTTACTGTTATTTATAAAAAGGACAGGGCAATCAATACAGGGAAATAATGTTACTGTTAATTATAAAAAGGACAGGGCAATCAATATACAGGGAAATAATGTTACTGTTATTTATAAAAAAGGACAGGGCAATCAATATACAGGGAAATAATGTTACTGTTATTTATAAAAAAGGACAGGGCAATCAATACACAGGGAAATAATGTTACTGTTAATTATAAAAAGGACAGTGCAATCAATACACAGGGAAATAATGTTACTGTTCTTTATAAAACGGACAGGGCAATCAATACACAGAGAATAATGTTACTGTTATTTATAAAAAGGACAGGGCAATCAATATACAGGGAAATAATTTTACTGTTATTTATAAAAAAGGACATGGCAATCAATACACAGGGAAATAATGTTACTGTTATTTATAAAAAGGAAAGGGCAATCAATATGAAGGGAAATAATGTTACTGTTATTTATAAAAAAGGACAGGGCAATCAATACACAGGGAAATAATGTTACTGTTATTTATAAAAAGGACAGGGCAATCTATGCACAGGGAAATAATGTTACTGTTATTTATAAAAAAGGACAGGGCAATCAATACACAGGGAAATAATGTTACTGTTATTTATAAAAAAGGACAGGGCAATCAATACACAGGGAAATAATGTTACTGTTATTTATAAAAACGGACAGGGCAATCAATACACAGGGAAATAATGTTACTGTCATCTATAAAAAGGACAGGGCATTCAATATGCAGGGAAATAATGTTACTGTTATTTATAAAAAAGGACAGGGCAATCAATATACAGGGAAATAATGTTACTGTTATTTATAAAAAAGGACAGGGCAATCAATAGACAGGGAAATAATGTTACTGTTAATTATAAAAGGGACAGGGCAATCTATTCACAGGGAAATAATGTTACTGTTATTTATAAAAAGAACAGGGCAATCAATACAGGGAAATAATGTTACTGTTAATTATAAAAAGGAAAGGGCAATCAATATACAGGGAAATAATGTTACTGTTATTTATAAAAAAGGACAGGGCAATCAATATACAGGGAAATAATGTTACTGTTATTTATAAAAAAGGACAGGGCAATCAATACACAGGGAAATAATGTTACTGTTAATTATAAAAAGGACAGTGCAATCAATACACAGGGAAATAATGTTACTGTTATTTATAAAACGGACAGGGCAATCAATACACAGAGAATAATGTTACTGTTATTTATAAAAAGGACAGGGCAATCAATATACAGGGAAATAATGTTACTGTTATTTATAAAAAAGGACAGGGCAATCAATACACAGGGAAATAATGTTACTGTTATTTAAAAAAAGGAAAGGGCAATCAATATAAAGGGAAATAATGTTACTGTTATTTATAAAAAAGAACAGGGCAATCAATACACAGGGAAATAATGTTACTGTTATTTATAAAAAGGACAGGACAATCTATGCACAGGGAAATAATGTTACTGTTATTTATAAAAAAGGACAGGGCAATCAATACACAGGGAAATAATGTTACAGTTATTTATAAAAAAGGACAGGGCAATCAATACACAGGGAAATAATGTTACTGTTATTTATAAAAAGGAAAGGGCAATCAATATAAAGGGAAATAATGTTACTGTTATTTATAAAAAAGGACAGGGCAATCAATACACAGGGAAATAATGTTACTGTTATTTATAAGAAGGACAGGGCAATCAATACACAGGGAAATAATGTTACTGTTAATTATAAAAAGGACAGGGCAATCTATACACAGGAAAATAATGTTACTGTTATTTATAAAAAGGACAGGGCAATCAAGACACAGGGAAATAATGTAACTGTTATTTATAAAAAGGACAGGGCAATCAATATAAAGGGAAATAATGTTACTGTTATTTATAAAACGGACAGGGCAATCAATGCACAGAGAATAATATTACTGTTATTTATAAAAAGGACAGTGCAATCAATATACAGGGAAATAATGTTACTGTTATTTATAAAAAAGGACAGGGCAATCAATACACAGGGAAATAATGTTACTGTTAATTATAAAAAGGACAGTGCAATCAATACAGAGGGAAATAATGTTACTGTTATTTATAAAAAGGACAGGGCAATCAATACACAGGGAAATAATGTTACTGTTAATTCTAAAAAGGACAGGGAAATCTATACACTGGGATATAATGTTACTGTTATTTATAAAAAGACCAGGCCAATCTATACACAGGGGAATAGTGTTACAGAAAACTATTGAAAAAGTCATCGTAATCAATACGCAGGTGAATAATGTCACTGTCAGTTATGAAACTGGACATGATAATACTCAGTGTATCATTAATGTTTCGAGATGCAGCACTGAAAGAGACCCTTCGACCCACCGAGTCTGTGCTGACCAACAACCACCCATTTATACTAACCCAACAGTAATCCCATATTCCCTGTCACCTCCCTCCACTCGGGGCAATTTTCATTGGCCAATTTACTTATCAACGTGCAAGTCTTTGGCTGTGGGAGAAAGCAGGAGCACCAGGTGCAAACCCGCACGGTCACAGGGAGAACCTGCAAACTTTGCATCGGCAGTAACAAGAATCGAACCCGGGTCCTTCAAGCTGTGAGGCTGCAGTGCTAACCACTGCACCACTGTGTTAATTATGAAACATGACATGGGCAACCATAAACAGGGAAATTTTGTAACTGTTAATTATAAAACAGGGCACGATAAACAATGGGCAGGGAATAATGTTATTGTTAATCTTTTGATTGCCATGACAATCAATACAAAGGAAAATAATGTCACTGTTAATTATAAAACAGGACATGGCAATCAGGACACAGAGGAATAGAGTTACAGTTAATTACAAAACAGGGCATCATAATCAATTCTCAGGGGAATAATGTTACGTGTAATTATAAAACAGGTCATGAAAATACACAGTGGAATAATATTTTTGTTAATTATAAAACAGGACATGAAAACATTAGACAGGGGAATAATGTTCCGGTTAACTGTGAAACAGGACATGGCATTTAGCACACAGGGGAATAATGCCTTGTTGAAGTATAAACTATGGCAAGATGCTCAATACACAGGCGAATAATGTTACTGTAAGACAGGACAAAATAATCAATACACGGGGAAATAATATTACTGCTCAATATGAAGCAGAACATGATAATTAAGACACAGGTGAATAATGCTATGGTGAATTACAAAACAGGACAAGATAATCAATACACAGGCGAATAATGTTACTGTTATTTATAAAACGGACAGGGCAATCAATACACAAAGAATAATGTTGCTGTTATTTATGAAAAGGACAGGGCAATCAATATACAGGCAAATAATGTCACTGTTATCTATAAAAAAGGACAGGAGAATCAATACACAGGGAAATAATGTTACTGTTAATTATAAAAAGAACAGGGCAATCAATACACAGAGAATAATGTTACTGTCATCTATAAAAAGGACAGGGCATTCAATATGCAGGGAAATAATGTTACTGTTATTTATAAAAAGGACAGGACATTCAATATGCAGGGAAATAATGTTACTGTTATTTATATAAAGAACAGGGCAAGCAATACACAGAGAATAATGTTACTGTCATTTATAAAAACGGATAGTGCAATCAATACACAGGGAAATAATGTTACTGTTATTTATAAAAAGGACAGGGCAATCTATGCACAGGGAAATAATGTTACTGTTAATTATAAAAAGGACAGGGCAATCTATACACAGGAAAATAATGTTACTGTTATTTATAAAATGGACAGGGCAATCAAGACACAGTGAAATAATGTAACTGTTATTTATAAAAAGGACAGGGCAATCAATACACAGGGAAATAATGTTACTGTTATTTATAAAACGGACAGGGCAATCAATACACAGAGAATAATGTTACTGTTATTTATAAAAACGACAGGACAATCAATATACAGGGAAATAATGTTACTGTTATTTATAAAAAAAGGACAGGGCAATCAATACGCAGGGAAATAATGTTACTGTTATTTATAAAAAGGAAAGGGCAATCAATATAAAGGGAAATAATGTTACTATTATTTATAAAAAAGGACAGGGCAATCAATACACAGGGAAATAATGTTACTGTTATTTATAAAAAGGACAGGGCAATCTATGCACAGGGAAATAATGTTACTGTTAATTATAAAAAGGACAGAGCAATCTATACACAGGGAAATAATGTTACTGTTAATTATAAAAAGGACAGGGCAATCAAGACACAGGGAAATAATTTTATTGTTATTTATAAAAAGGACAGGGCAATCAATACATAGGGAAATAATGTTACTGATATTTATATAAAGGACAGGGCAATCTATACACAGGGAAATTATGTTGCTGTTAATTATAAAAAGGACAGGTCAAGCAATGTTCAGGGAAATAATGTAACTGTTATTTATAAAAAGGACAGGGCAATCAATATACAGGGAAATAATGTTACTGTTAATTATAAAAAGGACAGGGCAATCAATACACAGGGAAATAATGTTACTGTTATTTATAAAAAGGACAGGGCAATCAATACACAGGGAAATAATGTTACTGTTAATTATAAAAAGGACAGGGAAATCTATACACAGGGATATAATGTTACTGTCATCTATAAAAAGGACAGGGCATTCAATATGCAGGGAAACAATGTTACTGTTATTTATTAAAAAGGACAGGGCAATCAATAGACAGGGGAATAATGTTACTGTTAATTATAAAAAGGACAGTGCAATCAATACACAGGGAAATAATGTTACTGTTAATTATAAAAAGGACAGGGCAATCAATACACAGGGAAATAATGTTACTGTTAATTATAAAAAGGACAGTGCAATCAATACACAGGGAAACAATGTTACTGTTAATTATAAAAAGGACAGTGCAATCAATACACAGGGAAATAATGTTACTGTTAATTATAAAACGGACAGGGCAATCTATGCACATGGAAATAATGTTACTGTTATTTATAAAAAAGGACAGGGCAATCAATACACAGGGAAATAATGTTCCTGTTAATTATAAAAAGGACAGTGCAATCAATACACAGGGAAATAATGTCACTGTCAATTATAAAAAGGACAGGGCAATCAATACACAGGGAAATAATGTTACTGTTATTTATAAAAAAGGACAGGGCAATCAATATACAGGCAAATAATGTTACTGTTATTTATAGAAAAAGGACAGGGCAATCAATACAGAGGGAAATAATGTCACTGTTAATTATAAAAAGGACAGTGCAATCAATACACAGGGAAATAATGTTACTGTTATTTATAAAACAGACAGGGCAATAAATACATAGAGAATAATGTTACTGTTATTTATAAAAAGGACAGGGCAATCAATAGACAGGGAAATAATGTGACTGTTATTTATAAAAAAGGGCAGGGCAATCAATACACAGGGAAATAATGTTAATGTTATTTATAAAAAGGAAAGGGCAATCAATGTAAAGGGAAATAATGTTACTGTTATTTATAAAAAAAGGACATGGCAATCAATATACAGGGAAATAATGTTACTGTTATTTATAAAAAGGACAGTGCAATCTATGCACAGGGAAATAATGTTACTGTTAATTATAAAAAGGACAGGGCAATCTATACACAGGAAAATAATGTTACTGTTATTTATAAAAAGGACAGGGCAATCAAGACACATTGAAATAATGTAACTGTTATTTATAAAAAGGACAAGGGCAATCAATACACAGGGAAATAATGTTACTGTTATTTATAAAACGGACAGGGCAATCAATACACAGAGAATAATGTTACTGTTATTTATAAAAACGACAGGGCAATCAATATACAGGGAAATAATGTTACTGTTATTTATAAAAAGGAAAGGGCAATCAATATAAAGGGAAATAATGTTACTGTTATTTATAAAAAAGGACAGGGCAATCAATACACAGGGAAATAATGTTACTGTTATTTATAAAAAGGACAGGTCAAGCAATCTATGCACAGGGAAATAATGTTACTGTTAATTCTTAAAAGGACAGGGCAAACTATACACAGGGAAATAATGTTACTGTTAATTATAAAAAGGACAGGGCAATCAAGACACAGGGAAATAATGTTACTGTTATTTTTAAAAAAGACAGGGCAATCAATACACAGGGAAATAATGTTACTGTTAATTATAAAAAGGACAGGCAATCAATATACAGGGAAATAATGTTACTGTTTTTTATAAAAAAGACAGGGCATTCAATGCACAGGGAAATAATTTTACTGTTATTTATAAAAAGGACAGGGCAATCAATACAGAGGGAAATAATGTCACTGTTATTTATATAAAGGACAGGGCAATCTATACACAGGGTAATTATGCTGCTGTTAATTATAAAAAGGACAGGTCAAGCAATATTCAGGGAAATAATGTAACTGTTATTTATGAAAAGGACAGGGCAATCAATATACAGGGAAATAATGTTACTGTTAATTATAAAAAGGACAGGGCAATCAATACACAGGGAAATAATGTTACTGTTATTTATAAAAAGGACACGGCAATCAATACACAGGGAAATAATGTTACTGTTAATTATAAAAAGGACAGGGAAATCTATGCACAGGGATATAATGTTACTGTTATTTATAAAAAGACCAGGCCAATCTATACACGGGGAATAGTGTTACAGAAAACTATAGAAAAAGGTCATCGTAATCAATGCGCAGGTGAATAATGGCACTGTCAGTTATGAAACTGGACATGATAATACTCAGTGTATCATTAATGTTTTGAGATGCAGCACTGAAAGAGACCCTTCGACCCACCGAGTCTGTGCTGACCAACAACCACCCATTTATACTAACCCAACAGTAATCCCATATTCCCTGTCACCAACCTCCACTCGGGGCAATTTTCATTGGCCAATTTACTTATCAACGTGCAAGTCTTTGGCTGTGGGAGAAAGCAGGAGCACCAGGTGCAAACCCGCACGGTCACAGGGAGAACCTGCAAACTTTGCATCGGCAATATCAAGAATCGAACCCGGGTCCTTCAAGCTGTGAGGCTGCAGTGCTAACCACTGCACCACTGTGTTAATTATGAAACATGACATGGGCAACCATAAACAGGGAAATTTTGTTACTGTTAATTATAAAACAGGGCACGATAAACAATGGTCAGGGAATAATGTTATTGTTAATCTTTTGATTGCCATGACAATCAATACAAAGGAAAATAATGTCACTGTTAATTATAAAACAGGACATGGCAATCAGGACACAGAGGAATAGAGTTACAGTTAATTACAAAACAGGGCATCATAATCAATTCTCAGGGGAATAATGTTACCCGTAATTATAAAACAGGTCATGATAATACACAGTGGAATAATATTTTTGTTAATTATAAAACAGGACATGAAAACATTAGACAGGGGAATAATGTTCCGGTTAACTGTGAAACAGGACATGGCATTTAGCACACAGGGGAATAATGCCTTGTTGAAGTATAAACTATGGCAAGATGCTCAATACACAGGAGAATAATGTTACTGTAAGACAGGACATAATAATCAATACACGGGGAAATAATATTACTGCTCAATATGAAGCAGAACATGATAATTAAGACAGGTGAATAATGCTATGGTGAATTACAAAACAGGACAAGATAATCAATACACAGGCGAATAATGTTACTGTTAATTATCAAACAGTACTTGGCAATCACTGCAAGAAGGAATAATGTTACTGTTATTTATAAAACGGACAGGGCAATCAATACACAAAGAATAATGTTGCTGTTATTTATGAAAAGGACAGGGCAATCAATATACATGGAAATAATCTCACTGTCATCTGTAAAAAAGGACAGGATAATCAATACACAGGGAAATAATGTGACTGTTAATTATAAAAAGGACACTGCAATCTATGCACAGGGAAATAATGTTGCTGTTATTTATAAAAAGAACAGGGCAATCAATACACAGAGAATAATGTTACTGTCATTTATAAAAACGGACAGGGCAATCAATACACAGGGAAATAATGTTACTGTCATCTATAAAAAGGACAGGGCATTCAATATGCAGGGAAATAATGTTACTGTTATTTATAAAAAAGGACAGGGCAATCAATATACAGGGAAATAATGTTACTGTTATTTATAAAAAAGGACAGGGCAATCAATAGACAGGGAAATAATGTTACTGTTAATTATAAAAGGGACAGGGCAATCTATACACAGGGAAATAATGTTACTGTTATTTATAAAAAGGACAGGGCAATCAATACAGGGAAATAATGTTACTGTTAATTCTAAAAAGGACAGGGCAATCAATATACAGGGAAATAATGTTACTGTTATTTATAAAAAAGGACAGGGCAATCAATACACAGGGAAATAATGTTACTGTTAATTATAAAAAAGACAGTGCAATCAATACACAGGGAAATAATGTTACTGTTCTTTATAAAAAGGACAGGGCAATCAATATACAGGGAAATAATGTTACTGTTATTTATAAAAAAGGACAGGGCAATCAATACACAGGGAAATAATGTTACTGTTATTTATAAAAAGGAAAGGGCAATCAATATAAAGGGAAATAATGTTACTGTTATCTATAAAAAGGACAGGGCAATCAATACACAGGGAAATAATGTTATGTTATTTATAAAAAGGACAGGGCAATCTATGCACAGGGAAATAATGTTACTGTTATTTATTCAAAAGGACAGGGCAATCAATACACAGGGAAATAATGTTACTGTTATTTATAAAAAAGGACAGGGCAATCAATACACAGGGAAATAATGTTACTGTTATTTATAAAAAGGAAAGGGCAATCAATATAAAGGGAAATAATGTTACTGTTATTTATAAAAAAGGACAGGGCAATCAATACACAGGGAAATAATGTTACTGTTATTTATAAAAAGGAAAGGGCAATCAATATAAAGGGAAATAATGTTACTGTTATTTATAAAAAAGGACAGGGCAATCAATACACAGGGAAATAATGTTACTGTCATCTATAAAAAGGACAGGGCATTCAATATGCAGGGAAATAATGTTACTGTTATTTATAAAAAAGGACAGGGCAATCAATATACAGGGAAATAATGTTACTGTTATTTATAAAAAAGGACAGGGCAATCAATAGACAGGGAAATAATGTTACTGTTAATTATAAAAGGGACAGGGCAATCTATACACAGGGAAATAATGTTACTGTTATTTATAAAAAGGACAGGGCAATCAATACAGGGAAATAATGTTACTGTTAATTATAAAAAGGACAGGGCAATCAATATACAGGGAAATAATGTTACTGTTATTTATAAAAAAGGACAGGGCAATCAATACACAGGGAAATAATGTTACTGTTAATTATAAAAAAGGACAGGGCAATCAATACACAGGGAAATAATGTTACTGTTCTTTATAAAACGGACAGGGCAATCAATACACAGAGAATAATGTTACTGTTATTTATAAAAAGGACAGGGCAATCAATATACAGGGAAATAATGTTACTGTTATTTATAAAAAAGGACAGGGCAATCAATACACAGGGAAATAATGTTACTGTTATTTATAAAAAGGAAAGGGCAATCAATATAAAGGGAAATAATGTTACTGTTATCTATAAAAAGGACAAGGCAATCAATACACAGGGAAATAATGTTATGTTATTTATAAAAAGGACAGGGCAATCTATGCACAGGGAAATAATGTTACTGTTATTTATTCAAAAGGACAGGGCAATCAATACACAGGGAAATAATGTTACTGTTATTTATAAAAAAGGACAGGGCAATCAATACACAGGGAAATAATGTTACTGTTATTTATAAAAAGGAAAGGGCAATCAATATAAAGGGAAATAATGTTACTGTTATTTATAAAAAAGGACAGGGCAATCAATACACAGGGAAATAATGTTACTGTTATTTATAAAAAGGAAAGGGCAATCAATATAAAGGGAAATAATGTTACTGTTATTTATAAAAAAGGACAGTGCAATCAATACACAGGGAAATAATGTTACTGTTATTTATAAAACGGACAGGGCAATCAATACACAGGGAAGTAATGTTACTGTTATTCATAAAAAGGAAAGGGCAATCAATATAAAGGGAAATAATGTTACTGTTATTTATAAAAAAGGACAGGGCAATCAATACACAGGGAAATAATGTTACTGTTAATTATAAAAAGGACAGGGCAATCAAGACACAGGGAAATAATGTTACTGTTATTTTTAAAAAAGACAGGGCAATCAATACACAGGGAAATAATGTTACTGTTATTTATAAAACGGACAGGTCAATCAATACACAGAGAATAATGTTACTGTTATTTATAAAAACGACAGGGCAATCAATATACAGGGAAATAATGTTACTGTTATTTATAAAAAGGAAAGGGCAATCAATATAAAGGGAAATAATGTTACTGTTATTTATAAAAAAGGACAGGGCAATCAATACACAGGGAAATAATGTTACTGTTATTTATAAAAAGGACAGGTCAAGCAATCTATGCACAGGGAAATAATGTTACTGTTAATTCTTAAAAGGACAGGGCAATCTATACACAGGGAAATAATGTTACTGTTAATTATAAAAAGGACAGGGCAATCAAGACACAGGGAAATAATGTTACTGTTATTTTTAAAAAAGACAGGGCAATCAATACACAGGGAAATAATGTTACTGTTAATTATAAAAAGGACAGGCAATCAATATACAGGGAAATAATGTTACTGTTTTTTATAAAAAAGAGGGCATTCAATGCACAGGGAAATAATTTTACTGTTATTTATAAAAAGGACAGGGCAATCAGGACGGCAAAGGACGGAGAATACTTGGCATCAGGTGGCAGGACTATATCTCCAACACAGAAGTCCTTGAAGCGGCCAACACCCCCAGATTATACACACTACTGAGTCAGCGGCGCTTGAGATGGCTTGGCCATGTGAGCCGCATGGAAGATGGCAGGATCCCCAAAGACACATTGTACAGCGAGCTCGCCACTGGTATCAGACCCACCGGCCGTCCATGTCTCCGTTATAAAGACGTCTGCAAACGCGACATGAAATCGTGTGACATTGATCACAAGTCGTGGGAGTCAGTTGCCAGCATTCGCCAGAGCTGGCGGGCAGCCATAAAGACAGGGCTAAATTGTGGCGAGTCGAAGAGACTTAGTAGTTGGCGGGAAAAAAGACAGAGGCGCAAGGGGAGAGCCAACTGTGCAACAGCCCCAACAAACAAATTTCTCTGCAGCACCTGTGGAAGAGCCTGTCACTCCAGAATTGGCCTTTATAGCCACTCCAGGCGCTGCTTCACAAACCACTGACCACCTCCAGGCGCGTATCCATTGTCTCTCGAGATAAGGAGGCCCAAAAGAAAGAAAAAAAAAAGAATCAATACAGAGGGAAATAATGTCACTGTTATTTATATAAAGGACAGGGCAATCTATACACAGGGTAATTATGCTGCTGTTAATTAAAAAAAGGACAGGTCAAGCAATATTCAGGGAAATAATGTAACTGTTATTTATGAAAAGGACAGGGCAATCAATATACAGGGAAATAATGTTACTGTTAATTATAAAAAGGACAGGGCAATCAATACACAGGGAAATAATGTTACTGTTATTTATAAAAAGGACAGGGCAATCAATAGACAGGGAAATAATGTTACTGTTAATTATAAAAAGGACAGGGAAATCTATACACAGGGATATAATGTTACTGTTATTTATAAAAAGACCAGGCCAATCTATACACAGGGGAATAGTGTTACAGAAAACGAGAGAAAAAGGTCATCGTAATCAATACGCAGGTGAATAATGGCACTGTCAGTTATGAAACTGGACATGATAATACTCAGTGTATCATTCATGTTTTGAGATGCAGCACTGAAAGAGACCCTTCGACCCACCGAGTCTGTGCTGACCAACAACCACCCATTTATACTAACCCAACAGTAATCCCATATTCCCTGTCACCAACCTCCACTAGGGGCAATTTTCATTGGCCAATTTACTTATCAACGTGCAAGTCTTTGGCTGTGGGAGAAAGCAGGAGCACCAGGTGCAAACCCGCACGGTCACAGGGAGAACCTGCAAACTTTGCATCGGCAATATCAAGAATCGAACCCGGGTCCTTCAAGCTGTGAGGCTGCAGTGCTAACCACTGCACCACTGTGTTAATTATGAAACATGACATGGGCAACCATAAACAGGGAAATTTTGTTACTGTTAATTATAAAACAGGGCACGATAAACAATGGGCAGGGAATAATGTTATTGTTAATCTTTTGATGGCCATGACAATCAATACAAAGGAAAATAATGTCACTGTTAATTATAGAACAGGACATGGCAATCAGGACACAGAGGAATAGAGTTACAGTTAATTACAAAACAGGGCATCATAATCAATTCTCAGGGGAATAATGTTACCCGTAATTATAAAACAGGTCATGATAATACACAGTGGAATAATATTTTTGTTAATTATAAAACAGGACATGAAAACATTAGACAGGGGAATAATGTTCCGGTTAACTGTGAAACAGGACATGGCATTTAGCACACAGGGGAATAATGCCTTGTTGAAGTATAAACTATGGCAAGATGCTCAATACACAGGCGAATAATGTTACTGTAAGACAGGACATAATAATCAATACACGGGGAAATAATATTACTGCTCAATATGAAGCAGAACATGATAATTAAGACACAGGTGAATAATGCTATGGTGAATTGCAAAACAGGACAAGATAATCAATACAACAGGCGAATAATGTTACTGTTAATTATCAAACAGTACTTGGCAATCACTGCAAGAAGGAATAATGTTACTGTTATTTATAAAACGGACAGGGCAATCAATACACAAAGAATAATGTTGCTGTTATTTATGAAAAGGACAGGGCAATCAATATACATGGAAATAATCTCACTGTCATCTGTAAAAAAGGACAGGAGAATCAATACACAGGGAAATAATGTGACTGTTAATTATAAAAAGGACACTGCAATCTATGCACAGGGAAATAATGTTGCTGTTATTTATAAAAAGAACAGGGCAATCAATACACAGGGAAATAATGTGACTGTTATTTATAAAACGGACAGGGCAATCAATACACAGAGAATAATGTTACTGTCATTTATAAAAACGGACAGGGCAATCAATACACTGGGAAATACTGTTACTGTCATCTATAAAAAGGACAGGGCGTTCAATATGCAGGGAAATAATGTTACTGTTATTTATAAAAATGGACAGGGCAATCAATATACAGGGAAATAATGTTACTGTTATTTATAAAAAAGGACAGGGCAATCAATAGACAGGGAAATAATGTTACTGTTAATTATAAAAGGGACAGGGCAATCTATACACAGGGAAATAATGTTACTGTTATTTATAAAAAGGACAGGGCAATCAATACAGGGAAATAATGTTACTGTTAATTATAAAAAGGACAGGGCAATCAATATACAGGGAAATAATGTTACTGTTATTTATAAAAAAGGACAGGGCAATCAATATACAGGGAAATAATGTTACTGTTATTTATAAAAAAGGACAGGGCAATCAATACACAGGGAAATAATGTTACTGTTAATTGTAAAAAGGACAGTGCAATCAATACACAGGGAAATAATGTTACTGTTCTTTATAAAACGGACAGGGCAATCAATACACAGAGAATAATGTTACTGTTATTTATAAAAAGGACAGGGCAATCAATATGAAGGGAAATAATGTTACTGTTATTTATAAAAAAGGACAGGGCAATCAATACACAGGGAAATAATGTTACTGTTATTTATAAAAAGGACAGGGCAATCTATGCACAGGGAAATAATGTTACTGTTATTTATAAAAAAGGACAGGGCAATCAATACACAGGGAAATAATGTTACTGTTATTTATAAAAAAGGACATGGCAATCAATACACAGGGAAATAATGTTACTGTTATTTATAAAAAGGAAAGGGCAATCAATATGAAGGGAAATAATGTTACTGTTATTTATAAAAAAGGACAGGGCAATCAATACACAGGGAAATAATGTTACTGTTATTTATAAAAAGGACAGGGCAATCTATGCACAGGGAAATAATGTTACTGTTATTTATAAAAAAGGACAGGGCAATCAATACACAGGGAAATAATGTTACTGTTATTTATAAAAAAGGACAGGGCAATCAATACACAGGGAAATAATGTTACTGTTATTTATAAAAACGGACAGGGCAATCAATACACAGGGAAATAATGTTACTGTCATCTATAAAAAGGACAGGGCATTCAATATGCAGGGAAATAATGTTACTGTTATTTATAAAAAAGGACAGGGCAATCAATATACAGGGAAATAATGTTACTGTTATTTATAAAAAAGGACAGGGCAATCAATAGACAGGGAAATAATGTTACTGTTAATTATAAAAGGGACAGGGCAATCTATTCACAGGGAAATAATGTTACTGTTATTTATAAAAAGAACAGGGCAATCAATACAGGGAAATAATGTTACTGTTAATTATAAAAAGGAAAGGGCAATCAATATACAGGGAAATAAGGTTACTGTTATTTATAAAAAAGGACAGGGCAATCAATATACAGGGAAATAATGTTACTGTTATTTATAAAAAAGGACAGGGCAATCAATACACAGGGAAATAATGTTACTGTTAATTATAAAAAGGACAGTGCAATCAATACACAGGGAAATAATGTTACTGTTATTTATAAAACGGACAGGGCAATCAATACACAGAGAATAATGTTACTGTTATTTATAAAAAGGACAGGGCAATCAATATACAGGGAAATAATGTTACTGTTATTTATAAAAAAGGACAGGGCAATCAATACACAGGGAAATAATGTTACTGTTATTTAAAAAAAGGAAAGGGCAATCAATATAAAGGGAAATAATGTTACTGTTATTTATAAAAAAGAACAGGGCAATCAATACACAGGGAAATAATGTTACTGTTATTTATAAAAAGGACAGGACAATCTATGCACAGGGAAATAATGTTACTGTTATTTATAAAAAAGGACAGGGCAATCAATACACAGGGAAATAATGTTACAGTTATTTATAAAAAAGGACAGGGCAATCAATACACAGGGAAATAATGTTACTGTTATTTATAAAAAGGAAAGGGCAATCAATATAAAGGGAAATAATGTTACTGTTATTTATAAAAAAGGACAGGGCAATCAATACACAGGGAAATAATGTTACTGTTATTTATAAGAAGGACAGGGCAATCAATACACAGGGAAATAATGTTACTGTTAATTATAAAAAGGACAGGGCAATCTATACACAGGAAAATAATGTTACTGTTATTTATAAAAAGGACAGGGCTATCAAGACACAGGGAAATAATGTAACTGTTATTTATAAAAAGGACAGGGCAATCAATATAAAGGGAAATAATGTTACTGTTATTTATAAAACGGACAGGGCAATCAATGCACAGAGAATAATATTACTGTTATTTATAAAAAGGACAGTGCAATCAATATACAGGGAAATAATGTTACTGTTATTTATAAAAAAGGACAGGGCAATCAATACACAGGGAAATAATGTTACTGTTAATTATAAAAAGGACAGTGCAATCAATACAGAGGGAAATAATGTTACTGTTATTTATAAAAAGGACAGGGCAATCAATACACAGGGAAATAATGTTACTGTTAATTCTAAAAAGGACAGGGAAATCTATACACTGGGATATAATGTTACTGTTATTTATAAAAAGACCAGGCCAATCTATACACAGGGGAATAGTGTTACAGAAAACTATTGAAAAAGTCATCGTAATCAATACGCAGGTGAATAATGTCACTGTCAGTTATGAAACTGGACATGATAATACTCAGTGTATCATTAATGTTTCGAGATGCAGCACTGAAAGAGACCCTTCGACCCACCGAGTCTGTGCTGACCAACAACCACCCATTTATACTAACCCAACAGTAATCCCATATTCCCTGTCACCTCCCTCCACTCGGGGCAATTTTCATTGGCCAATTTACTTATCAACGTGCAAGTCTTTGGCTGTGGGAGAAAGCAGGAGCACCAGGTGCAAACCCGCACGGTCACAGGGAGAACCTGCAAACTTTGCATCGGCAGTAACAAGAATCGAACCCGGGTCCTTCAAGCTGTGAGGCTGCAGTGCTAACCACTGCACCACTGTGTTAATTATGAAACATGACATGGGCAACCATAAACAGGGAAATTTTGTAACTGTTAATTATAAAACAGGGCACGATAAACAATGGGCAGGGAATAATGTTATTGTTAATCTTTTGATTGCCATGACAATCAATACAAAGGAAAATAATGTCACTGTTAATTATAAAACAGGACATGGCAATCAGGACACAGAGGAATAGAGTTACAGTTAATTACAAAACAGGGCATCATAATCAATTCTCAGGGGAATAATGTTACGTGTAATTATAAAACAGGTCATGAAAATACACAGTGGAATAATATTTTTGTTAATTATAAAACAGGACATGAAAACATTAGACAGGGGAATAATGTTCCGGTTAACTGTGAAACAGGACATGGCATTTAGCACACAGGGGAATAATGCCTTGTTGAAGTATAAACTATGGCAAGATGCTCAATACACAGGCGAATAATGTTACTGTAAGACAGGACAAAATAATCAATACACGGGGAAATAATATTACTGCTCAATATGAAGCAGAACATGATAATTAAGACACAGGTGAATAATGCTATGGTGAATTACAAAACAGGACAAGATAATCAATACACAGGCGAATAATGTTACTGTTATTTATAAAACGGACAGGGCAATCAATACACAAAGAATAATGTTGCTGTTATTTATGAAAAGGACAGGGCAATCAATATACAGGCAAATAATGTCACTGTTATCTATAAAAAAGGACAGGAGAATCAATACACAGGGAAATAATGTTACTGTTAATTATAAAAAGAACAGGGCAATCAATACACAGAGAATAATGTTACTGTCATCTATAAAAAGGACAGGGCATTCAATATGCAGGGAAATAATGTTACTGTTATTTATAAAAAGGACAGGACATTCAATATGCAGGGAAATAATGTTACTGTTATTTATATAAAGAACAGGGCAAGCAATACACAGAGAATAATGTTACTGTCATTTATAAAAACGGATAGTGCAATCAATACACAGGGAAATAATGTTACTGTTATTTATAAAAAGGACAGGGCAATCTATGCACAGGGAAATAATGTTACTGTTAATTATAAAAAGGACAGGGCAATCTATACACAGGAAAATAATGTTACTGTTATTTATAAAATGGACAGGGCAATCAAGACACAGTGAAATAATGTAACTGTTATTTATAAAAAGGACAGGGCAATCAATACACAGGGAAATAATGTTACTGTTATTTATAAAACGGACAGGGCAATCAATACACAGAGAATAATGTTACTGTTATTTATAAAAACGACAGGACAATCAATATACAGGGAAATAATGTTACTGTTATTTATAAAAAAAGGACAGGGCAATCAATACGCAGGGAAATAATGTTACTGTTATTTATAAAAAGGAAAGGGCAATCAATATAAAGGGAAATAATGTTACTATTATTTATAAAAAAGGACAGGGCAATCAATACACAGGGAAATAATGTTACTGTTATTTATAAAAAGGACAGGGCAATCTATGCACAGGGAAATAATGTTACTGTTAATTATAAAAAGGACAGAGCAATCTATACACAGGGAAATAATGTTACTGTTAATTATAAAAAGGACAGGGCAATCAAGACACAGGGAAATAATTTTATTGTTATTTATAAAAAGGACAGGGCAATCAATACATAGGGAAATAATGTTACTGATATTTATATAAAGGACAGGGCAATCTATACACAGGGAAATTATGTTGCTGTTAATTATAAAAAGGACAGGTCAAGCAATATTCAGGGAAATAATGTAACTGTTATTTATAAAAAGGACAGGGCAATCAATATACAGGGAAATAATGTTACTGTTAATTATAAAAAGGACAGGGCAATCAATACACAGGGAAATAATGTTACTGTTATTTATAAAAAGGACAGGGCAATCAATACACAGGGAAATAATGTTACTGTTAATTATAAAAAGGACAGGGAACTCTATACACAGGGATATAATGTTACTGTCATCTATAAAAAGGACAGGGCATTCAATATGCAGGGAAACAATGTTACTGTTATTTATTAAAAAGGACAGGGCAATCAATAGACAGGGGAATAATGTTACTGTTAATTATAAAAAGGACAGTGCAATCAATACACAGGGAAATAATGTTACTGTTAATTATAAAAAGGACAGGGCAATCAATACACAGGGAAACAATGTTACTGTTAATTATAAAAAGGACAGTGCAATCAATACACAGGGAAACAATGTTACTGTTAATTATAAAAAGGACAGTGCAATCAATACACAGGGAAATAATGTTACTGTTAATTATAAAACGGACAGGGCAATCTATGCACATGGAAATAATGTTACTGTTATTTATAAAAAAGGACAGGGCAATCAATACACAGGGAAATAATGTTCCTGTTAATTATAAAAAGGACAGTGCAATCAATACACAGGGAAATAATGTCACTGTTAATTATAAAAAGGACAGGGCAATCAATACACAGGGAAATAATGTTACTGTTATTTATAAAAAAGGACAGGGCAATCAATATACAGGCAAATAATGTTACTGTTATTTATAGAAAAAGGACAGGGCAATCAATACAGAGGGAAATAATGTCACTGTTAATTATAAAAAGGACAGTGCAATCAATACACAGGGAAATAATGTTACTGTTATTTATAAAACAGACAGGGCAATAAATACATAGAGAATAATGTTACTGTTATTTATAAAAAGGACAGGGCAATCAATAGACAGGGAAATAATGTGACTGTTATTTATAAAAAAGGGCAGGGCAATCAATACACAGGGAAATAATGTTAATGTTATTTATAAAAAGGAAAGGGCAATCAATGTAAAGGGAAATAATGTTACTGTTATTTATAAAAAAAGGACATGGCAATCAATATACAGGGAAATAATGTTACTGTTATTTATAAAAAGGACAGTGCAATCTATGCACAGGGAAATAATGTTACTGTTAATTATAAAAAGGACAGGGCAATCTATACACAGGAAAATAATGTTACTGTTATTTATAAAAAGGACAGGGCAATCAAGACACATTGAAATAATGTAACTGTTATTTATAAAAAGGACAAGGGCAATCAATACACAGGGAAATAATGTTACTGTTATTTATAAAACGGACAGGGCAATCAATACACAGAGAATAATGTTACTGTTATTTATAAAAACGACAGGGCAATCAATATACAGGGAAATAATGTTACTGTTATTTATAAAAAGGAAAGGGCAATCAATATAAAGGGAAATAATGTTACTGTTATTTATAAAAAAGGACAGGGCAATCAATACACAGGGAAATAATGTTACTGTTATTTATAAAAAGGACAGGTCAAGCAATCTATGCACAGGGAAATAATGTTACTGTTAATTCTTAAAAGGACAGGGCAAACTATACACAGGGAAATAATGTTACTGTTAATTATAAAAAGGACAGGGCAATCAAGACACAGGGAAATAATGTTACTGTTATTTTTAAAAAAGACAGGGCAATCAATACACAGGGAAATAATGTTACTGTTAATTATAAAAAGGACAGGCAATCAATATACAGGGAAATAATGTTACTGTTTTTTATAAAAAAGACAGGGCATTCAATGCACAGGGAAATAATTTTACTGTTATTTATAAAAAGGACAGGGCAATCAATACAGAGGGAAATAATGTCACTGTTATTTATATAAAGGACAGGGCAATCTATACACAGGGTAATTATGCTGCTGTTAATTATAAAAAGGACAGGTCAAGCAATATTCAGGGAAATAATGTAACTGTTATTTATGAAAAGGACAGGGCAATCAATATACAGGGAAATAATGATACTGTTAATTATAAAAAGGACAGGGCAATCAATACACAGGGAAATAATGTTACTGTTATTTATAAAAAGGACACGGCAATCAATACACAGGGAAATAATGTTACTGTTAATTATAAAAAGGACAGGGAAATCTATACACAGGGATATAATGTTACTGTTATTTATAAAAAGACCAGGCCAATCTATACACGGGGAATAGTGTTACAGAAAACTATAGAAAAAGGTCATCGTAATCAATGCGCAGGTGAATAATGGCACTGTCAGTTATGAAACTGGACATGATAATACTCAGTGTATCATTAATGTTTTGAGATGCAGCACTGAAAGAGACCCTTCGACCCACCGAGTCTGTGCTGACCAACAACCACCCATTTATACTAACCCAACAGTAATCCCATATTCCCTGTCACCAACCTCCACTCGGGGCAATTTTCATTGGCCAATTTACTTATCAACGTGCAAGTCTTTGGCTGTGGGAGAAAGCAGGAGCACCAGGTGCAAACCCGCACGGTCACAGGGAGAACCTGCAAACTTTGCATCGGCAATATCAAGAATCGAACCCGGGTCCTTCAAGCTGTGAGGCTGCAGTGCTAACCACTGCACCACTGTGTTAATTATGAAACATGACATGGGCAACCATAAACAGGGAAATTTTGTTACTGTTAATTATAAAACAGGGCACGATAAACAATGGTCAGGGAATAATGTTATTGTTAATCTTTTGATTGCCATGACAATCAATACAAAGGAAAATAATGTCACTGTTAATTATAAAACAGGACATGGCAATCAGGACACAGAGGAATAGAGTTACAGTTAATTACAAAACAGGGCATCATAATCAATTCTCAGGGGAATAATGTTACCCGTAATTATAAAACAGGTCATGATAATACACAGTGGAATAATATTTTTGTTAATTATAAAACAGGACATGAAAACATTAGACAGGGGAATAATGTTCCGGTTAACTGTGAAACAGGACATGGCATTTAGCACACAGGGGAATAATGCCTTGTTGAAGTATAAACTATGGCAAGATGCTCAATACACAGGAGAATAATGTTACTGTAAGACAGGACATAATAATCAATACACGGGGAAATAATATTACTGCTCAATATGAAGCAGAACATGATAATTAAGACAGGTGAATAATGCTATGGTGAATTACAAAACAGGACAAGATAATCAATACACAGGCGAATAATGTTACTGTTAATTATCAAACAGTACTTGGCAATCACTGCAAGAAGGAATAATGTTACTGTTATTTATAAAACGGACAGGGCAATCAATACACAAAGAATAATGTTGCTGTTATTTATGAAAAGGACAGGGCAATCAATATACATGGAAATAATCTCACTGTCATCTGTAAAAAAGGACAGGATAATCAATACACAGGGAAATAATGTGACTGTTAATTATAAAAAGGACACTGCAATCTATGCACAGGGAAATAATGTTGCTGTTATTTATAAAAAGAACAGGGCAATCAATACACAGAGAATAATGTTACTGTCATTTATAAAAACGGACAGGGCAATCAATACACAGGGAAATAATGTTACTGTCATCTATAAAAAGGACAGGGCATTCAATATGCAGGGAAATAATGTTACTGTTATTTATAAAAAAGGACAGGGCAATCAATATACAGGGAAATAATGTTACTGTTATTTATAAAAAAGGACAGGGCAATCAATAGACAGGGAAATAATGTTACTGTTAATTATAAAAGGGACAGGGCAATCTATACACAGGGAAATAATGTTACTGTTATTTATAAAAAGGACAGGGCAATCAATACAGGGAAATAATGTTACTGTTAATTCTAAAAAGGACAGGGCAATCAATATACAGGGAAATAATGTTACTGTTATTTATAAAAAAGGACAGGGCAATCAATACACAGGGAAATAATGTTACTGTTAATTATAAAAAAGACAGTGCAATCAATACACAGGGAAATAATGTTACTGTTATTTATAAAAAGGACAGGGCAATCAATACAGGGAAATAATGTTACTGTTAATTCTAAAAAGGACAGGGCAATCAATATACAGGGAAATAATGTTACTGTTCTTTATAAAACGGACAGGGCAATCAATACACAGAGAATAATGTTACTGTTATTTATAAAAAGGACAGGGCAATCAATATACAGGGAAATAATGTTACTGTTATTTATAAAAAAGGACAGGGCAATCAATACACAGGGAAATAATGTTACTGTTATTTATAAAAAGGAAAGGGCAATCAATATAAAGGGAAATAATGTTACTGTTATCTATAAAAAGGACAGGGCAATCAATACACAGGGAAATAATGTTATGTTATTTATAAAAAGGACAGGGCAATCAATACACAGGGAAATAATGTTACTGTTATTTATAAAAAAGGACAGGGCAATCAATACACAGGGAAATAATGTTACTGTTATTTATAAAAAGGAAAGGGCAATCAATATAAAGGGAAATAATGTTACTGTTATCTATAAAAAGGACAGGGCAATCTATGCACAGGGAAATAATGTTACTGTTATTTATTCAAAAGGACAGGGCAATCAATACACAGGGAAATAATGTTACTGTTATTTATAAAAAAGGACAGGGCAATCAATACACAGGGAAATAATGTTACTGTTATTTATAAAAAGGAAAGGGCAATCAATATAAAGGGAAATAATGTTACTGTTATTTATAAAAAAGGACAGGGCAATCAATACACAGGGAAATAATGTTACTGTTATTTATAAAAAGGAAAGGGCAATCAATATAAAGGGAAATAATGTTACTGTTATTTATAAAAAAGGACAGGGCAATCAATACACAGGGAAATAATGTTACTGTCATCTATAAAAAGGACAGGGCATTCAATATGCAGGGAAATAATGTTACTGTTATTTATAAAAATGGACAGGGCAATCAATATACAGGGAAATAATGTTACTGTTATTTATAAAAAAGGACAGGGCAATCAATAGACAGGGAAATAATGTTACTGTTAATTATAAAAGGGACAGGGCAATCTATACACAGGGAAATAATGTTACTGTTATTTATAAAAAGGACAGGGCAATCAATACAGGGAAATAATGTTACTGTTATTTATAAAAAGGACAGGGCAATCAATACACAGGGAAATAATGTTACTGTTAATTATAAAAAAGGACAGGGCAATCAATACACAGGGAAATAATGTTACTGTTATTTATAAAAAGGAAAGGGCAATCAATATAAAGGGAAATAATGTTACTGTTATTTATAAAAAGGAAAGGGCAATCAATATAAAGGGAAATAATGTTACTGTTATTTATAAAAAAGGACAGTGCAATCAATACACAGGGAAATAATGTTACTGTTATTTATAAAACGGACAGGGCAATCAATACACAGGGAAGTAATGTTACTGTTATTCATAAAAAGGAAAGGGCAATCAATATAAAGGGAAATAATGTTACTGTTATTTATAAAAAAGGACAGGGCAATCAATACACAGGGAAATAATGTTACTGTTAATTATAAAAAGGACAGGGCAATCAAGACACAGGGAAATAATGTTACTGTTATTTTTAAAAAGACAGGGCAATCAATACACAGGGAAATAATGTTACTGTTATTTATAAAACGGACAGGTCAATCAATACACAGAGAATAATGTTACTGTTATTTATAAAAACGACAGGGCAATCAATATACAGGGAAATAATGTTACTGTTATTTATAAAAAGGAAAGGGCAATCAATATAAAGGGAAATAATGTTACTGTTATTTATAAAAAAGGACAGGGCAATCAATACACAGGGAAATAATGTTACTGTTATTTATAAAAAGGACAGGTCAAGCAATCTATGCACAGGGAAATAATGTTACTGTTAATTCTTAAAAGGACAGGGCAATCTATACACAGGGAAATAATGTTACTGTTAATTATAAAAAGGACAGGGCAATCAAGACACAGGGAAATAATGTTACTGTTATTTTTAAAAAAGACAGGGCAATCAATACACAGGGAAATAATGTTACTGTTAATTATAAAAAGGACAGGCAATCAATATACAGGGAAATAATGTTACTGTTTTTTATAAAAAAGAGGGCATTCAATGCACAGGGAAATAATTTTACTGTTATTTATAAAAAGGACAGGGCAATCAATACAGAGGGAAATAATGTCACTGTTATTTATATAAAGGACAGGGCAATCTATACACAGGGTAATTATGCTGCTGTTAATTATAAAAAGGACAGGTCAAGCAATATTCAGGGAAATAATGTAACTGTTATTTATGAAAAGGACAGGGCAATCAATATACAGGGAAATAATGTTACTGTTAATTATAAAAAGGACAGGGCAATCAATACACAAGGAAATAATGTTACTGTTATTTATAAAAAGGACAGGGCAATCAATACACAGGGAAATAATGTTACTGTTAATTATAAAAAGGACTGGGAAATCTATACACAGGGATATAATGTTACTGTTATTTATAAAAAGACCAGGCCAATCTATACACAGGGGAATAGTGTTACAGAAAACTATAGAGAAAGGTCATCGTAATCAATACGCAGGTGAATAATGGCACTGTCAGTTATGAAACTGGACATGATAATACTCAGTGTATCATTCATGTTTTGAGATGCAGCACTGAAAGAGACCCTTCGACCCACCGAGTCTGTGCTGACCAACAACCACCCATTTATACTAACCCAACAGTAATCCCATATTCCCTGTCACCAACCTCCACGAGGGGCAATTTTCATTGGCCAATTTACTTATCAACGTGCAAGTCTTTGGCTGTGGGAGAAAGCAGGAGCACCAGGTGCAAACCCGCACGGTCACAGGGAGAACCTGCAAACTTTGCATCGGCAATATCAAGAATCGAACCCGGGTCCTTCAAGCTGTGAGGCTGCAGTGCTAACCACTGCACCACTGTGTTAATTATGAAACATGACATGGCAACCATAAACAGGGAAATTTTGTTACTGTTAATTATAAAACAGGGCACGATAAACAATGGGCAGGGAATAATGTTATTGTTAATCTTTTGATTGCCATGACAATCAATACAAAGGAAAATAATGTCACTGTTAATTATAAAACAGGACATGGCAATCAGGACACAGAGGAATAGAGTTACAGTTAATTACAAAACAGGGCATCATAATCAATTCTCAGGGGAATAATGTTACCCGTAATTATAAAACAGGTCATGATAATACACAGTGGAATAATATTTTTGTTAATTATAAAACAGGACATGAAAACATTAGACAGGGGAATAATGTTCCGGTTAACTGTGAAACAGGACATGGCATTTAGCACACAGGGGAATAATGCCCTGTTGAAGTATAAACTATGGCAAGATGCTCAATACACAGGAGAATAATGTTACTGTAAGACAGGACATAATAATCAATACACGGGGAAATAATATTACTGCTCAATATGAAGCAGAACATGATAATTAAGACACAGGTGAATAATGCTATGGTGAATTACAAAACAGGACAAGATAATCAATACACAGGCGAATAATGTTACTGTTAATTATCAAACAGTACTGGGCAATCACTGCAAGAAGGAATAATGTTACTGTTAATTATCAAACAGTACTTGGCAATCACTGCAAGAAGGAATAATGTTACTGTTATTTATAAAACGGACAGGGCAATCAATACACAAAGAATAATGTTGCTGTTATTTATGAAAAGGACAGGGCAATCAATATACATGGAAATAATCTCACTGTCATCTGTAAAAAAGGACAGGAGAATCAATACACAGGGAAATAATGTGACTGTTAATTATAAAAAGGACACTGCAAGCTATGCACAGGGAAATAATGTTGCTGTTATTTATAAAAAGAACAGGGCAATCAATACAGGGAAATAATGTTACTGTTAATTATAAAAAGGACAGGGCAATCAATATACAGGGAAATAATGTTACTGTTATTTATAAAAAAGGACAGCGCAATCAATATACAGGGAAATAATGTTACTGTTATTTATAAAAAAGGACAGGGCAATCAATACACAGGGAAATAATGTTACTGTTAATTATAAAAAGGACAGTGCAATCAAAACACAGGGAAATAATGTTACTGTTATTTATAAAACGGACAGGGCAATCAATACACAGAGAATAATGTTACTGTTATTTATAAAAAGGACAGGGCAATCAATATACAGGGAAATAATGTTACTGTTATTTATAAAAAAGGACAGGGCAATCAATACACAGGGAAATAATGTTACTGTTATTTATAAAAAGGAAAGGGCAATCAATATAAAGGGAAATAATGTTACTGTTATTTATAAAAAAGGACAGGGCAATCAATACACAGGGAAATAATGTTACTGTTATTTATAAAAAGGACAGGGCAATCTATGCACAGGGAAATAATGTTACTGTTATTTATAAAAAAGGACAGGGCAATCAATACACAGGGAAATAATGTTACTGTTATTTATAAAAAAGGACAGGGCAATCAATACACAGGGAAATAATGTTACTGTTATTTATAAAAAGGAAAGGGCAATCAATATAAAGGGAAATAATGTTACTGTTATTTATAGAAAAGGACAGGGCAATCAATACACAGGGAAGTAATGTTACTGTTATTTATAAAAAGGACAGGGAAATCTATGCACAGGGAAATAATGTTACTGTTAATTATAAAAAGGGCAGGGCAATCTATACACAGGAAAATAATGTTACTGTTATTTATAAAAAGGACAGGGCAATCAAGACACAGGGAAATAATGTAACTGTTATTTATAAAAAGGACAGGGCAATCAATATAAAGGGAAATAATGTTACTGTTATTGATAAAACGGACAGGGCAATCAATGCACAGAGAATAATATTACTGTTATTTATAAAAAGGACAGTGCAATCAATATACAGGGAAATAATGTTACTGTTATTTATAAAAAATGACAGGGCAATCAATACACAGGGAAATAATGTTACTGTTAATTATAAAAAGGACAGTGCAATCAATACACAGGGAAATAATGTTACTGTTATTTATAAAAAGGACAGGGCAATCAATAGACAGGGAAATAATGTTACTGTTAATTATAAAAAGGACAGGGAAATCTATACACAGGGATATAATGTTACTGTTATTTATAAAAAGACCAGGCCAATCTATACACAGGGGAATAGTGTTACAGAAAACTATTGCAAATGGTCATCGTAATCAATACGCAGGTGAATAATGTCACTGTCAGTTATGAAACTGGACATGATAATACTCAGTGTATCATTAATGTTTCGAGATGCAGCACTGAAAGAGACCCTTCGACCCACCGAGTCTGTGCTGACCAACAACCACCCATTTATACTAACCCAACAGTAATCCCATATTCCCTGTCACCTCCCTCCACTCGTGGCAATTTTCATTGGCCAATTTACTTATCAACGTGCAAGTCTTTGGCTGTGGGAGAAAGCAGGAGCACCAGGTGCAAACCCGCACGGTCACAGGGAGAACCTGCAAACTTTGCATCGGCAGTAACAAGAATCGAACCCGGGTCCTTCAAGCTGTGAGGCTGCAGTGCTGACCACTGCACCACTGTGTTAATTATGAAACATGACATGGGCAACCATAAACAGGGAAATTTTGTTACTGTTAATTATAAAACAGGGCACGATAAACAATGGGCAGGGAATAATGTTATTGTTAATCTTTTGATGGCCATGACAATCAATACAAAGGAAAATAATGTCACTGTTAATTATAAAACAGGACATGGCAATCAGGACACAGAGGAATAGAGTTACAGTTAATTACGAAACAGGGCATCATAATCAATTCTCAGGGGAATAATGTTACCCATAATTATAAAACAGGTCATGATAATACACAGTGGAATAATATTTTTGTTAATTATAAAACAGGACATGAAAACATTAGACAGGGGAATAATGTTCCGGTTAACTGTGAAACAGGACATGGCATTTAGCACACAGGGGAATAATGCCTTGTTGAAGTATAAACTATGGCAAGATGCTCAATACACAGGCGAATAATGTTACTGTAAGACAGGACATAATAATCAATACACGTGGAAATAATATTACTGCACAATATGAAGCAGAACATGATAATTAAGACACAGGTGAATAATGCTATGGTGAATTACAAAATAGGACAAGATAATCAATACACAGGCGAATAATGTTACTGTTAATTATCAAACAGTACTTGGCAATCACTGCAAGAAGGAATAATGTTACTGTTAATTATCAAACAGTACTTGGCAATCACTGCAAGAAGGAATAATGTTACTGTTAATTATAAAACAGGACATGCCAATCAATACACAGTGGAATAATGCTACGGTGGATTATAAAACAGGAAAAAAGAAGCTATACACAGGGGAAAAATGTTACTGTTAATTATCAAACAGTACTTGGCAATCACTGCAAGAAGGAATAATGTTACTGTTAATTATCAAACAGTACTTGGCAATCACTGCAAGAAGGAATAATGTTGCTGTTAATTATAAAACAGGACATGCCAATCAATACACAGTGGAATAATGCTACGGTGGATTATAAAACAGGAAAGAAGAAGCTATACACAGGGGAAAAATGTTAGTGTTAAATATAAAACAGGACATGATAATTAATACACAGGAGAATAATGTACACTTTATTATAAAACAATACATGGCAATCAGTGCACAGGGGAAAATTGCTTCTAGTAATTATAAAACAGGACATTATCATCAACACACAGGGGAATAAGGCTACTGTTAATTATAATACAGTGCATGATAATCAATGTACAGGGGAAAATGTTACAGTTAATTGTGAAATAGGACATGGCAATCAATACACATGGGGATAATGTGACTGTGAATCATGAAGGGTGACATGTTAATCAGTGTACAGGAGAATAATGTTACTGTTAATTATCAAACAGCACTTGGCAATAAATGCAAGAACGAATAATTTTACTGTCAATTATAAAACAGTACATGATAATAAACAGGGCAATAATATTGTTGTTAATTATAAAACAGAACATGATGATCAGTACACAGGGGAATGGTTTTACTGTTAATATAAAGCAGGACATGATAGTAAATACACAGTGTATTGCTACGGTGGTTTATAAAACAGGACAATATAGTCAATACGCAGGTGAATAATGTTTCAGTTAATTGTAAAACAGGGGATTATAATCAATGCGCAGGGGAATAATGTCACTGTTAATTATGAAGCAGGAAACAATAATCAATACACAGTGGCATCTTCTTCCTGTTAATTATAAACCTTGGAATTATAATCAATAGACAGGGGAATAATTCTATTATTGATTGTAAAACAGGACATCATAATAAATCCGCAGGGGAATAATGTTACTGCTAATTATCAAACAGACATGGATTTTGAGCATCCTTTAAGGACTACTGACAGTGCTTTTAATGGTTCACTCTGTAAAGGCAATAAGACTTATACTTCATAACCTCGTTGAAATTTATGGCATCTTAACATTCTTGCCTGCTCATTTTTTCATAGTGGTTTGGGATGCTTCAAGGTGTTACTGGGCCACATTTGAGCGTTCGTGAGCTTTTTTCCAGAACACCTATACATAGTCTAGTACAAAATATTCCTGCATCTGTTCCAAAAACCTTTATTTGATTCGTATTAGAGGATGCCTTATCTCATGTCCACAAACTAATTCGAAAGGAAAAACAAACAAAAAAAAAACTCCTTATACATCAAGTGAGGAAGGTAAATCTATTGTTTTACTTCTGGATACAGAAGTCACCCAAACTATTTTGCAAGGGAATGGAATGACTTTTCCACCAGGCAGCGCATTGAAAGCTAGGTTTTTAGGGAATGGTTTCAGGGGGAGTATATACCCATACCATTGTATCGGGTGCACCTGGAGTGTGAACTGATGTCTGGAAGGGTCATCATAACAGTTGTCCATAATTTACCTGTGGATCCATTTGACCTACTCCTGGGGAATGATTTTGCCAGAGCAATGGTAGTAGCTTCTCCAGTAGTTACAGAAGGAACAAGTGAAGTCAAAGAGACAGAGCAGTTGCAGGAACTGTTTACAGGAATTGTTCCTTCATGTGTAATGACCCGAGCAATGGATAAACAATTTCCTTTGTTGGAGGCAAAATTGTCACCACAGACAGGTGTTCAGCTATATGAAAATTTCTTTGTGGATTTGGTTCATCCGATGCCAATGTTCAGTATGTCTTCTCTGATCAAGTGTCAGCAAGCCAATCTAAAGTTATGTAAAGTGGCAAATTGGCTCCAACTGAAGCTGAAGTAAAGGGATTTCTGGAAGGCTACTATATTAAACATGGGATTCTAATGAGGATGTGGAGACATCCTCACAGGCCTGCGCATGAAGAAGTTTGTTCACCAGATAACGGTTCTACCCAAGTATCGCTGGGAAATATTAAATATATCCCATGACATTCCTATGGCGGTACATGTGGGGATCCAGATGACTGAATCACGAATAGGTCTTTGCAAGGACCTGTTTTATCATATTGAAATCGGCCTTCCCTTACTTCAGTACCTTTACTTCCGGTCCCTCTTTGTCTTTTTCCAAACTACCTTAAATCTTTCGGAGTTCTTGTCACTATCCCAGAAATGCTGACCTACTCACACTTCTACCACATGTCCGGCTTCAATCCTTAGGATTAGGTCCAATGCCGCCCCTTCTCTTGTAGGACTTTCTCCGTGCTGGCTCAAAACGCTCTTCTGTATGCACTGCAAGTTTTCTGCCCCCTTTAAGCCTTTTGTACTAAGACTACCCCAGTTCCACCGATATGGCATCATTTCAGGAACCGTCTAAGATATTATCCGTCCTTACAGCAGTAATTGTCTCCTTGATCAACTGTGCAATGGCACCTCCTCTTTTACACCCTCCCCTGTCATGGTTGAAGATTCGAAACCCTTCAATACTGAGCTGCCAGTCCTTCCCTTCCCTCAACCGTGTCTCTGTGATAGCAATAATATATTCTCAACTGTTAATCAACGCCCTCAGTTCATCTGCCTTAGTCGCAGGAATCCTGGTGGTAAAATAGATGCAAACCAGTATTCGCTTATGACTTAACAGTTCGATATTAGCTCTGCCTTCCAGACTAAATTAGTTTCACATCAATATTTGACTGTGCATCACAGCCTACTGTACATCCGCTCTGTATCCCATCACCGTCCCAAATTAGTTTAACTCCACCCCCCACTCCCCACTCCCACCCCACCCAACAGCACCAACAATCCTCACAGCAAGGATATTGGTCCCGTTCCAGTTCAGTTGCAACCCGTCCAACCTGCACAGGTCCCAGAAACAGACCCAGTGATCCCAGGAAGAGGAAGCCCTCCCTCCTGCACCATCTGTTAAGCCACGCAATCATCTGTTGTACACTGCTATTCCTGTACTCACTAGCACGTGGCACCAGGAGTAATCCAGAGATTGCAACCTTTGAGGTCCTGCTTTTTAATCTGCTACCTAGCTCACTATATTCTTGTTGCAGAACCTCATCCCTCTTTCTCCCTATGTCGTTGGTACCAATGTGAACCACGAGCTCTGACTGTTCACCATCCCTCTTCAGAATATCCTGCAGCTGCTCCGTGGCATCCTTGACCCTAGCACCAGGGAGGCAACATACGATCCTGGAGTCAAGTTTGCGGCCGCAGAAACGCCTGTCTGAACCACTTACGATAGAATCCCCTATCACTATAGCTCTCCTGTACTTTTTCATCCCCTCCTGTGCAGCTGAGCCACCCGTTATGCCACAGACGTGGCTCTTGCTGCATTCCCCTGAGTAACTATTTCCCCCAATAGTATCCAAAGTGGAAAATCTATTAGATAGGGAGATGGACTCAGGGGACGTCTGCACTGCCTACCTAGTTCTTCTACTCTACCTGGCGGTCACCCATTCCCTTCCTGCCACAGCAGTCTTTACCTGCATTGTTACCACCTCCCTGTACCTGCTTTCCACGACTATCTCAGCCTTGCGGATGCTTCACAGTGTCCTAAGCCGCCGCTCCAGATCCGAAACGCAGATTGAGAGTAACTGCAGCTGGAGACACTTCCTGCACACGTGTTCGCCCTGTACACTGGAACTGTCCCTGACTTTCCACATTGCACAAGAGGAGCACTCCACGCTGACGAGTTGCCCTGTCATGACTTACCCTTGAATGTACTCCCTTAAATCACCCAAAACATTAGATTTTTTTTGCATAACGCAGCTTCATTCCGGAAAAAACTACCTACTGCATGTAAAAAGAAAGTACACCTTTCTCTTTACTTTGGTTACTTACCCAGCTATTTAGAGTTATTCCTTAACAGCAGTTACTCATCAACCAATCAGCTTACAGCTATCCCGTGATGTCAATATTGACTTTTTTTTTTGCGTTGCTGTGTGGTTTTCGAGAATTGTATTACTTTGAAGGGCTGTATTAGATTGAGTGTCGAAAATAGTTTGTGGGTCCGCATTAGATTGAGAGCATGTATTAGTTTGAGGGCATGTTTTAGTTTGATGGGCTGTATTAGTTGGGGGTCTGTATTGGTTTGAGGTACTGTATTAGTGCAGGGGGTTGTGGTATTTGAAGCTGCTGTGTTAATTAGGGTTCACAGTGGCGCAGTGGTTCGCACCGCAGCCTCACAGCTCCAGCGACCCGGGTTCAATTCCAGGTACTGCCTGTGTGGGGTTTGCAAGTTCTCCCTGTGCCTGCGTGGGTTTCCTCCGGGTGCTCCGGTTTCCTCCCACTTGCCAAAGACTTGCAGGTTGATAGATAAATTGGCCATTAGCAATTGCTCCTAGCATAGGTAGATGGTAGGGAAATATAGGGACAGGTGAGGATGTTTGGTAGGAATATGGGATTAGTGTAGGCTTAGAATAAATGGGTGGTTGATGGTCGGCACAGACTCGGTGGGCCGAAGGGCCTGTTTCAGTGCTGTATCTCTAAACTAAACTAGTTTGATGTGTTGTATTAGCTTGAGGTACTGCATTCGTTTGAGCGCCTGTATTCGTTTGAGGGACTGTTTCCAATTCCACCAGCCTTTTAGCAGCAAGTTCCAGGTCATTACCATTACGCTGCACAAAACCGTGCTACCTCATAGTCGTCCTGTCTCTTTTGCCAAAGCGTTCAATCTGTCTCCCCCAGTCCTGTACCATTTGGTAATTGAAACTGTTTTTCCTGTCAAACTTATCTAAGCCTGTTCCCTTCCAATCAAGGCACTTTACATTATTTTGTTCTTTGCTTTTCCGCATTACGAGTGGAAAATCTACAATATGATGATCACTGTTGCCCAAGTATTTCTACATAGACGCCGGGTCCACTTGGGCCAGCTCATTTCCCAGCACCAGAGTTCACAATGCCTCTTATATAGTTGGCTGAGAACTGGAGAATTGTAGCTATGAGGATAGGCTGGGGTTGTTCTCCTTGTTACAGAGAAGGCTGAGGGGAGAATAGATTGAAATAAACAAAATTTGAGGGTCCTGGATAGAGTGGGGGTGAAGGGTCAATTCACCTTAGCAGAGAGGTCAGTGACGAGGGGGCATAGATTTAAAGTGATAGGTAGAAAAAATAGAGGGGCGATGAGGAAAATCTTTTTCACACAGAGGGTGGTGATGGTCTGGAAATCATTGGCAGAAAGGGTAGCTGAGGCAATAATAAAAGCAAAAAACTGCGGATGAGTTACCCTCTCCTCTCACCATCTCTATTTGAATATGTCCCTCTCTCACTGCAGTTACAGTCCCCCTCTCACCATATCCATCTGCTTGTGACCCTCGCTCATTGCAGTTACTGTCCCCCTCACCATCTCCATCTCTAGTGTCCCCGTCTCACTGCAGTTAGTGCCCCTTTTACTATCTCCATCTGCTAGTTTCCTGTCTCACTATAGTTACTGCCCTCCTCTCACCATCAGCATTTGTTGGTGTCCCTGTCTCACTGCAGCTACTTCCTCCCTCCCACCATCTCGATGTGCTGTTGTCCCAGTCTCACTGCAGTTACTCCCTCCACTCACCATCGCCATCTACTGGTTCCATCTCTCAATGCATGTAATGCACCCACCCCCGCCACGCTCACCATCTCTATCTGCTGCTGTCGCTTTCTCACTGCAGCTACGCCCCTTCACCATCTCACAAGCACTGTTATTTGCAGCTTGGTCCATTTTGCTGTCGGTATAGAGTGGATTTAGTTGAAGTTCAGCTGAGCTTTTCAGTGATGAGTTTTTTGAGAAACAATTCATGAATCTTTTGCACAACTCTCGGCTCAATAGGTCAGATTCTCAATAAAATAGAATCTATAATCAGATGTGAAAACATTTCAGAGATCACTGCTGTGTATATAACATGTACTTTCTGTTCTGTGGGGCGTGTATGGAATGGAATATGAAATGGGATTCAGTTCCAGTGTTTGAAACCCTTCAGTGTTCCTATGATTTCACTACCTTCGCAATGAGATTGAGAGGGTACTTCACCGCCTTCTTCAGTTCCTGTCAGAATTTAGT